>NW_027510510.1:0-33347 GCF_048772815.1 Callospermophilus lateralis | reverse complement strand
AAACCGTGTTTGATTTAGAGTTTCAAACACATCTATCTATATAGCAGAAAACAGAGTGAAACCTAAAATTTCAAAGTGTTACTGGAAACGAACGCTTGAACCTAGAAGAGTGAAAATTGGGCAGCCAAGTGGGCTTAGTGAACTGATCATTACCACCAAGTATCATCAAGATTTGATGAAAAAATGTTTGCTGAGATTTCAGCAAACTAGTAGTTTTTGGAAGCTTGGCAAACCCTTTCAAACGAAAGTGTTTTTCGCCAGTCTCTGCATGGGGTACTTCAAGAGGAACCAAATCATAGAGATAGAACTTAGAACTACTTCATTTTGTCAAGTTTCACGGAGCTAGCACAAACCGTGTTTGATTTAGAGTTTCAAACACATCTATCTATATAGCAGAAAACAGAGTGAAACCTGAAAATTCAAACTGTTACTGGAAACGAACGCTTGAACCTAGAAGAGTGAAAGTTGGGCAGCCAAGTGGGATTAGTGAACTGATCATTACCACCAAGTATCATCAAGATTTGGTGAAAAAATGTTTGCTGAGATTTCAGCAAACTAGTAGTTTTTTGGAAGCTTGGCAACCCCTTTCAAACGAAAGTGTTTTTCGCCAGTCTCTGCATGGGGTACTTCAAGAGGAAACAAACCATAGAGATAGAACTTAGAACTACTTCATTTTCTCAAGTTTCAAGGAGCTAGCACAAACCGTGTTTGATTTAGAGTTTCAAACACATCTATCTATATAACAGAAAACAGAGTGAAACCTAAAAATTCAAACTGTTACTGGAAACGAACGCTTGAACCTAGAAGAGTGAAAGTTGGGCAGCCAAGTGGGATTAGTGAACTGATCATTACTACCAAGTATCATCAAGATTTGGTGAAAAAATGTTTGCTGAGATTTCAGCAAACTAGTAGTTTTTTGGAAGCTTGGCAACCCCTTTCAAACGAAAGTGTTTTTCGCCAGTCTCTGCATGGGGTACTTCAAGAGGAAACAAAGCATAGAGAAAGAACTTAGAACTACTTCATTTTGTCAAGTTTCACGGAGCTAGCACAAACCGTGTTTGATTTAGTGTTTCAAACACATCTATCTATATAGCAGAAAACAGAGTGAAACCTAAAATTTCAAACTGTTACTGGAAACGAACGCTTGAACCTAGAAGAGTGAAAATTAGGCAGCCAAGTGGGCTTAGTGAACTGATCATTACCACCAAGTATCATCAAGATTTGGTGAAAAAATGTTTGCTGATATTTCAGCAATCGAGTAGTTTTTTGGAAGCTTGGCAACCCCTTTCAAACGAAAGTGTTCTTCGCCAGTCTCTGCATGGGGTACTTCAAGAGGAAACAAACCATAGAGATAGAACTTAGAACTACTTCATTTTGTCAAGTTTCACGGAGCTAGCACCATCCGTGTTTGATTTAGAGTTTCAAACACATCTATCTATATAGCAGAAAACAGAGTGAAACCTAAAAATTCAAACTGTTACTGGAAACTAACGCTTGAACCTAGAAGAGTGAAAGTTGGGCAGCCAAGTGTGCTAAGTGAACTGATCATTACCACCAAGTATCATCAAGATTTGGTGAAAAAATGTTTGCTGAGATTTCAGCAAACTAGTAGTTTTTTGGAAGCTTGGCAACCCCTTTCAAACGAAAGTGTTTTTCGCCAGTCTCTGCATGGGGTACTTCAAGAGGAAACAAACCATAGAGATAGAACTTAGAACTACTTCATTTTGTCAAGTTTCACGGAGCTAGCACAAACCGTGTTTGATTTAGAGTTTCAAAACACATCTATCTATATAGCAGAAAACAGAGTGAAACCTAAAAATTCAAACTGTTACTGGAAACGAACACTTGAACCTAGAAGAGTGAAAGTTGGGCAGCCAAGTGGGCTTAGTGAACTGATCATTACCACCAAGTATCATCAAGATTTGGTGAAAAAATGTTTGCTGAGATTTCAGCAAACTAGTAGTTTTTTGGAAGCTTGGCAACCCCTTTCAAATGAAAGTGTTTTTCTCCAGTCTCTGCATGGGGTACTTCAAGAGGAAACAAACCATAGGGATAGAACTTAGAACTACTTCATTTGCTCAAGTTTCAAGGAGCTAGCACAAACCGTGTTTGATTTAGAGTTTCAAACACATCTATCTATATAGCAGAAAACAGAGTTTAACCTAAAAATTCAAAGTGTTACTGGAAACGAATGCTTGAACCTAGAAGAGTGAAAATTGGGCAGCCAAGTGGGCTTAGTGAACTGATCATTACCACCAAGTATCATCAAGATTTGGTGAAAAAATGTTTGCTGAGATTTCAGCAAACGAGTAGTTTTTTGGAAGCTTGGCAACCCCTTTCAAACGAAAGTGTTCTTCGCCAGTCTCTGCATGGGGTACTTCAAGAGGAAACAAACCATAGAGATAGAACTTAGAACTACTTCATTTTGTCAAGTTTCACGGAGCTAGCACAAACCGTGTTTGATTTAGAGTTTCAAACACATCTATCTATATAACAGAAAACAGAGTGAAACCTAAAAATTCAAACTGTTACTGGAAACGAACGCTTGAACCTAGAAGAGTGAAAGTTGGGCAGCCAAGTGGGATTAGTGAACTGATCATTACCACCAAGTATCATCAAGATTTGGTGAAAAAATGTTTGCTGAGATTTCAGCAAACTAGTAGTTTTTTGGAAGCTTGGCAACCCCTTTCAAACGAAAGTGTTTTTCGCCAGTCTCTGCATGGGGTACTTCAAGAGGAAACAAACCATAGAGATAGAACTTAGAACTACTTCATTTTGTCAAGTTTCAAGGAGCTAGCACAAACCGTGTTTGATTTAGAGTTTCAAACACATCTATCTATATAACAGAAAACAGAGTGAAACCTAAAAATTCAAAATGTTACTGGAAACGAACGCTTGAATCTAAAAGAGTGAAAATTGGGCAGCCAAGTGGGCTTAGTGAACTGATCATTACCACCAAGTATCATCCAGATTTGGTGAAAAAATGTTTGCTGAGATTTCAGAAAACGAGAAGTTTTTTGGAAGCTTGGCAACCCCTTTCAAACGAAAGTGTTCCTTGGCTGTCTCTGCATGGGGTACTTCAAGAGGAAACAAACCATAGAGATAGAACTTAGAACTACTTCATTTTGTCAAGTTTCACGGAGCTAGCACAAACCGTGTTTGATTTAGAGTTTCAAACACATCTATCTATATAGCAGAAAACAGAGTGAAACCTAAAATTTCAAAGTGTTACTGGAAACGAACGCTTAAACCTAGAAGATTGAAAATTGGGTAGCCAAGTGGGCTTAGTGAACTGATCATTACCACCAAGTATCATCAAGATTTTGTGAAAAAATGTTTGCTGAGATTTCAGCAAACGAGTAGTTTTTTGGAAGCTTGGCAACCCCTTTCAAACGAAAGTGTTCTTCGCCAGTCTCTGCATGGGGTACTTCAAGAGGAAACAAACCATAGAGATAGAACTTAGAACTACTACATTTTGTCAAGTTTCACGGAGCTAGCACAAACCGTGTTTGATTTAGAGTTTCAAACACATCTATCTATATAGCAGAAAACAGAGTGAAACCTGAAAATTCAAACTGTTAGTGGAAACGAACGCTTGAACCTAGAAGAGTGAAAGTTGGGCAGCCAAGTGGGATTAGTGAACTGATCATTACCACCAAGTATCATCAAGATTTGGTGAAAAAATGTTTGCTGAGATTTCAGCAAACTAGTAGTTTTTTGGAAGCTTGGCAAACCCTTTCAAACGAAAGTATTTTTCGCCAGTCTCTGCATGGGGTACTTCAAGAGGAAACAAACCATAGAGATAGAACTTAGAACTACTTCATTTGGTCAAGTTCCAAGGAGCTAGCACAAACCGTGTTTGATTTAGAATTCCAAACACAGCTATCTATGTAGGAGAAAACAGAGTGAAACCTAAAAATTCAAACTGTTACTGGAAACGAATGCTTCAACCTAGAAGAATAAAAATTGGGCAGCCAAGTGGGATTAGTGAACTGATCATTACCACCAAGTATCATCAAGATTTGGTGAAAAAATGTTTGCTGAGATTTCAGCAAACGTGTAGTTTTTTGGAAGCTTGGCAACCCCTTTCAAACGAAAGTGTTTTTCGCCAGTCTCTGCATGGGGTACTTCAAGAGGAAACAAACCATAGAGATAGAACTTACAACTACTTCATTTTGTCAAGTTTCAAGGAGCTAGCACAAACCGTGTTTGATTTAGAGTTTCAAAGACATCTATCTATATAGCAGAAAACAGAGTGAAACCTAAAATTTCAAAGTGTTACTGGAAACGAACGCTTGAACCGAGAAGAGTAAAAATTGGGCAGCCAAGTGCGCTTAGTGAACTGATCATTACCACCAAGTATCATCAAGTTTTGGTGAAAAAAAGTTTGCTGAGATTTCAGCAAACTAGTAGTTTTTTGGAAGCTTGGCAACCCCTTTAAAACGAAAGTGTTTTTCGCCAGTCTCTGCATGGGGTACTTCAAGAGGAAACAAACCATAGAGATAGAACTTAGAACTACTTCATTTGCTCAAGTTTCAAGGAGCTAGCACAAACCGTGTTTGATTTAGAGTTTCAAACACATCTATCTATATAGCAGAAAACAGAATGAAACCTAAAAATTCAAAGTGTTACTGGAAACGAACGCTTGAACCCAGAAGAGTGAAAATTGGGCAGCCAAGTGGGCTTAGTGAACTGATCATTACCACCAAGTATCATCAAGATTTGGTGAAAAAATGTTTGCTGAGATTTCAGCAAACTAGTAGTTTTTTGGAAGCTTGGCAACCCCTTTCAAACGAAAGTGTTTTTCGCCAGTCTCTGCATGGGGTACTTCAAGAGGAAACAAACCATAGAGATAGAACTTAGAACTACTTCATTTGCTCAAGTTTCAAGGAGCTAGCACAAACCGTGTTTGATTTAGAGTTTCAAACACATCTATCTATATAGCAGAAAACAGAATGAAACCTAAAAATTCAAAGTGTTACTGGAAACGAACGCTTGAACCTAGAAGAGTGAAAGTTGGGCAGCCAAGTGGGATTAGTGAACTGATCATTACCACCAAGTATCATGAAGATTTGGTGAAAAAATGTTTGCTGATATTTCAGCAAACTAGTAGTTTTTTGGAAGCTTTTCAACCCCTTTCAAACGAAAGTGTTTTTCGCCAGTCTCTGCATGGGGTACTTCAAGAGGAAACAAACCATAGAGATAGAACTTAGAACTACTTCATTTTTTCAAGTTTCACGGAGCTAGCACAAACCGTGTTTGATTTAGAGTTTCAAACACATCTATCTATATAGCAGAAAACAGAGTGAAACCTAAAATTTCAAAGTGTTACTGGAAACGAACGCTTGAACCTAGAAGAGTGAAAATTGGGCAGCCAAGTGGGCTTAGTGAACTGATCATTACCACCAAGTATCATCAAGATTTGATGAAAAAATGTTTGCTGAGATTTCAGCAAACTAGTAGTTTTTGGAAGCTTGGCAAACCCTTTCAAACGAAAGTGTTTTTCGCCAGTCTCTGCATGGGGTACTTCAAGAGGAACCAAATCATAGAGATAGAACTTAGAACTACTTCATTTTGTCAAGTTTCACGGAGCTAGCACAAACCGTGTTTGATTTAGAGTTTCAAACACATCTATCTATATAGCAGAAAACAGAGTGAAACCTGAAAATTCAAACTGTTACTGGAAACGAACGCTTGAACCTAGAAGAGTGAAAGTTGGGCAGCCAAGTGGGATTAGTGAACTGATCATTACCACCAAGTATCATCAAGATTTGGTGAAAAAATGTTTGCTGAGATTTCAGCAAACTAGTAGTTTTTTGGAAGCTTGGCAACCCCTTTCAAACGAAAGTGTTTTTCGCCAGTCTCTGCATGGGGTACTTCAAGAGGAAACAAACCATAGAGATAGAACTTAGAACTACTTCATTTTCTCAAGTTTCAAGGAGCTAGCACAAACCGTGTTTGATTTAGAGTTTCAAACACATCTATCTATATAACAGAAAACAGAGTGAAACCTAAAAATTCAAACTGTTACTGGAAACGAACGCTTGAACCTAGAAGAGTGAAAGTTGGGCAGCCAAGTGGGATTAGTGAACTGATCATTACTACCAAGTATCATCAAGATTTGGTGAAAAAATGTTTGCTGAGATTTCAGCAAACTAGTAGTTTTTGGAAGCTTGGCAACCCCTTTCAAACGAAAGTGTTTTTCGCCAGTCTCTGCATGGGGTACTTCAAGAGGAAACAAAGCATAGAGAAAGAACTTAGAACTACTTCATTTTGTCAAGTTTCACGGAGCTAGCACAAACCGTGTTTGATTTAGTGTTTCAAACACATCTATCTATATAGCAGAAAACAGAGTGAAACCTAAAATTTCAAACTGTTACTGGAAACGAACGCTTGAACCTAGAAGAGTGAAAATTGGGCAGCCAAGTGGGCTTAGTGAACTGATCATTACCACCAAGTATCATCAAGATTTGGTGAAAAAATGTTTGCTGATATTTCAGCAATCGAGTAGTTTTTTGGAAGCTTGGCAACCCCTTTCAAACGAAAGTGTTCTTCGCCAGTCTCTGCATGGGGTACTTCAAGAGGAAACAAACCATAGAGATAGAACTTAGAACTACTTCATTTTGTCAAGTTTCACGGAGCTAGCACAAACCGTGTTTGATGTAGAGTTCAAACACATCTATCTATATAGCAGAAAACAGAGTGAAACCTAAAAATTCAAACTGTTACTGGAAACTAACGCTTGAACCTAGAAGAGTGAAAGTTGGGCAGCCAAGTGTGCTAAGTGAACTGATCATTACCACCAAGTATCATCAAGATTTGGTGAAAAAATGTTTGCTGAGATTTCAGCAAACTAGTAGTTTTTTGGAAGCTTGGCAACCCTTTCAAACGAAAGTGTTTTTCGCCAGTCTCTGCATGGGGTACTTCAAGAGGAAACAAACCATAGAGATAGAACTTAGAACTACTTCATTTTGTCAAGTTTCACGGAGCTAGCACAAACCGTGTTTGATTTAGAGTTTCAAACACATCTATCTATATAGCAGAAAAACAGAGTGAAACCTAAAATTTCAAAGTGTTACTGGAAACGAACGCTTAAACCTAGAAGATTGAAAATTGGGCAGCCAAGTGGGGCTTAGTGAACTGATCATTACCACCAAGTATCATCAAGATTTTGTGAAAAAATGTTTGCTGAGATTTCAGCAAACGAGTAGGTTTTTGGAAGCTTGGCAACCCCTTTCAAACGAAAGTGTTCTTCGCCAGTCTCTGCATGGGGTACTTCAAGAGGAAACAAACCATAGAGATAGAACTTAGAACTACTACATTTTGTCAAGTTTCACGGAGCTAGCACAAACCGTGTTTGATTTAGAGTTTCAAACACATCTATCTATATAGCAGAAAACAGAGTGAAACCTGAAAATTCAAACTGTTACTGGAAACGAACGCTTGAACCTAGAAGAGTGAAAGTTGGGCAGCCAAGTGGGATTAGTGAACTGATCATTACCACCAAGTATCATCAAGATTTGGTGAAAAAATGTTTGCTGAGATTTCAGCAAACTAGTAGTTTTTGGAAGCTTGGCAAACCCTTTCAAACGAAAGTATTTTTCGCCAGTCTCTGCATGGGGTACTTCAAGAGGAAACAAACCATAGAGATAGAACTTAGAACTACTTCATTTGGTCAAGTTCCAAGGAGCTAGCACAACCGTGTTTGATTTAGAATTCCAAACACAGCTATCTATGTAGGAGAAAACAGAGTGAAACCTAAAAATTCAAACTGTTACTGGAAACGAATGCTTCAACCTAGAAGAATAAAAATTGGGCAGCCAAGTGGGATTAGTGAACTGATCATTACCACCAAGTATCATCAAGATTTGGTGAAAAAATGTTTGCTGAGATTTCAGCAAACGTGTAGTTTTTTGGAAGCTTGGCAACCCCTTTCAAACGAAAGTGTTTTTCGCCAGTCTCTGCATGGGTACTTCAAGAGGAAACAAACCATAGAGATAGAACTTACAACTACTTCATTTTGTCAAGTTTCAAGGAGCTAGCACAAACCGTGTTTGATTTAGAGTTTCAAAGACATCTATCTATATAGCAGAAAACAGAGTGAAACCTAAAATTTCAAAGTGTTACTGGAAACGAACGCTTGAACCGAGAAGAGTAAAAATTGGGCAGCCAAGTGGGCTTAGTGAACTGATCATTACCACCAAGTATCATCAAGTTTTGGTGAAAAAAAGTTTGCTGAGATTTCAGCAAACTAGTAGTTTTTTGGAAGCTTGGCAACCCCTTTCAAACGAAAGTGTTTTTCGCCAGTCTCTGCATGGGGTACTTCAAGAGGAAACAAACCATAGAGATAGAACTTAGAACTACTTCATTTGCTCAAGTTTCAAGGAGCTAGCACAAACCGTGTTTGATTTAGAGTTTCAAACACATCTATCTATATAGCAGAAAACAGAATGAAACCTAAAAATTCAAAGTGTTACTGGAAACGAACGCTTGAACCCAGAAGAGTGAAAATTGGGCAGCCAAGTGGGCTTAGTGAACTGATCATTACCACCAAGTATCATCAAGATTTGGTGAAAAAATGTTTGCTGAGATTTCAGCAAACTAGTAGTTTTTTGGAAGCTTGGCAACCCCTTTCAAACGAAAGTGTTTTTC
The DNA here is from genome assembly GCF_048772815.1 of Callospermophilus lateralis. NCBI lineage: Eukaryota > Metazoa > Chordata > Mammalia > Rodentia > Sciuridae > Callospermophilus > Callospermophilus lateralis. The sequence continues at coordinate 24,695 of NW_027510510.1, read as the reverse complement.
GCCAGTCTCTGCATGGGGTACTTCAAGAGGAAACAAACCATAGAGATAGAACTTAGAACTACTTCATTTGCTCAAGTTTCAAGGAGCTAGCACAAACCGTGTTTGATTTAGAGTTTCAAACACATCTATCTATATAACAGAAAACAGAGTGAAACCTAAAAATTCAAACTGTTGCTGGAAACGAACGCTTGAACCTAGAAGAGTGAAAGTTGGGCAGCCAAGTGGGATTAGTGAACTGATCATTACCACCAAGTATCATGAAGATTTGGTGAAAAAATGTTTGCTGATATTTCAGCAAACTAGTAGTTTTTTGGAAGCTTTTCAACCCCTTTCAAACGAAAGTGTTTTTCGCCAGTCTCTGCATGGGGTACTTCAAGAGGAAACAAACCATAGAGATAGAACTTAGAACTACTTCATTTTTTCAAGTTTCACGGAGCTAGCACAAACCGTGTTTGATTTAGAGTTTCAAACACATCTATCTATATAGCAGAAAACAGAGTGAAACCTAAAATTTCAAAGTGTTACTGGAAACGAACGCTTGAACCTAGAAGAGTGAAAATTGGGCAGCCAAGTGGGCTTAGTGAACTGATCATTACCACCAAGTATCATCAAGATTTGATGAAAAAATGTTTGCTGAGATTTCAGCAAACTAGTAGTTTTTGGAAGCTTGGCAAACCCTTTCAAACGAAAGTGTTTTTCGCCAGTCTCTGCATGGGGTACTTCAAGAGGAACCAAATCATAGAGATAGAACTTAGAACTACTTCATTTTGTCAAGTTTCACGGAGCTAGCACAAACCGTGTTTGATTTAGAGTTTCAAACACATCTATCTATATAGCAGAAAACAGAGTGAAACCTGAAAATTCAAACTGTTACTGGAAACGAACGCTTGAACCTAGAAGAGTGAAAGTTGGGCAGCCAAGTGGGATTAGTGAACTGATCATTACCACCAAGTATCATCAAGATTTGGTGAAAAAATGTTTGCTGAGATTTCAGCAAACTAGTAGTTTTTTGGAAGCTTGGCAACCCCTTTCAAACGAAAGTGTTTTTCGCCAGTCTCTGCATGGGGTACTTCAAGAGGAAACAAACCATAGAGATAGAACTTAGAACTACTTCATTTTCTCAAGTTTCAAGGAGCTAGCACAAACCGTGTTTGATTTAGAGTTTCAAACACATCTATCTATATAACAGAAAACAGAGTGAAACCTAAAAATTCAAACTGTTACTGGAAACGAACGCTTGAACCTAGAAGAGTGAAAGTTGGGCAGCCAAGTGGGATTAGTGAACTGATCATTACTACCAAGTATCATCAAGATTTGGTGAAAAAATGTTTGCTGAGATTTCAGCAAACTAGTAGTTTTTTGGAAGCTTGGCAACCCCTTTCAAACGAAAGTGTTTTTCGCCAGTCTCTGCATGGGGTACTTCAAGAGGAAACAAAGCATAGAGAAAGAACTTAGAACTACTTCATTTTGTCAAGTTTCACGGAGCTAGCACAAACCGTGTTTGATTTAGTGTTTCAAACACATCTATCTATATAGCAGAAAACAGAGTGAAACCTAAAATTTCAAACTGTTACTGGAAACGAACGCTTGAACCTAGAAGAGTGAAAATTGGGCAGCCAAGTGGGCTTAGTGAACTGATCATTACCACCAAGTATCATCAAGATTTGGTGAAAAAATGTTTGCTGATATTTCAGCAATCGAGTAGTTTTTTGGAAGCTTGGCAACCCCTTTCAAACGAAAGTGTTCTTCGCCAGTCTCTGCATGGGGTACTTCAAGAGGAAACAAACCATAGAGATAGAACTTAGAACTACTTCATTTTGTCAAGTTTCACGGAGCTAGCACAAACCGTGTTTGATTTAGAGTTTCAAACACATCTATCTATATAGCAGAAAACAGAGTGAAACCTAAAAATTCAAACTGTTACTGGAAACTAACGCTTGAACCTAGAAGAGTGAAAGTTGGGCAGCCAAGTGTGCTAAGTGAACTGATCATTACCACCAAGTATCATCAAGATTTGGTGAAAAAATGTTTGCTGAGATTTCAGCAAACTAGTAGTTTTTTGGAAGCTTGGCAACCCCTTTCAAACGAAAGTGTTTTTCGCCAGTCTCTGCATGGGGTACTTCAAGAGGAAACAAACCATAGAGATAGAACTTAGAACTACTTCATTTTGTCAAGTTTCACGGAGCTAGCACAAACCGTGTTTGATTTAGAGTTTCAAACACATCTATCTATATAACAGAAAACAGAGTGAAACCTAAAAATTCAAACTGTTACTGGAAACGAACGCTTTACCTAGAAGAGTGAAAATTGGGCAGCCAAGTGGGCTTAGTGAACTAATCATTACCACCAAGTATCATCAAGATTTGGTGAAAAAATGTTTGCTGAGATTTCAGAAAACGAGAAGTTTTTTGGAAGCTTGGCAACCCCTTTCAAACGAAAGTGTTCTTCCGCTGTCTCTGCATGGGGTACTTCAAGAGGAAACAAACCATAGAGATAGAACTTAGAACTACTTCATTTTGTCAAGTTTCACGGAGCTAGCACAAACCGTGTTTGATTTAGAGTTTCAAACACATCTATCTATATAGCAGAAAACAGAGTGAAACCTAAAAATTCAAACTGTTACTGGAAACGAACACTTGAACCTAGAAGAGTGAAAGTTGGGCAGCCAAGTGGGCTTAGTGAACTGATCATTACCACCAAGTATCATCAAGATTTGGTGAAAAAATGTTTGCTGAGATTTCAGCAAACTAGTAGTTTTTTGGAAGCTTGGCAACCCCTTTCAAATGAAAGTGTTTTTCGCCAGTCTCTGCATGGGGTACTTCAAGAGGAAACAAACCATAGAGATAGAACTTAGAACTACTTCATTTGCTCAAGTTTCAAGGAGCTAGCACAAACCGTGTTTGATTTAGAGTTTCAAACACATCTATCTATATAGCAGAAAACAGAGTTTAACCTAAAAATTCAAAGTGTTACTGGAAACGAATGCTTGAACCTAGAAGAGTGAAAATTGGGCAGCCAAGTGGGCTTAGTGAACTGATCATTACCACCAAGTATCATCAAGATTTGGTGAAAAAATGTTTGCTGAGATTTCAGCAAACGAGTAGTTTTTTGGAAGCTTGGCAACCCCTTTCAAACGAAAGTGTTCTTCGCCAGTCTCTGCATGGGGTACTTCAAGAGGAAACAAACCATAGAGATAGAACTTAGAACTACTTCATTTTGTCAAGTTTCACGGAGCTAGCACAAACCGTGTTTGATTTAGAGTTTCAAACACATCTATCTATATAACAGAAAACAGAGTGAAACCTAAAAATTCAAACTGTTACTGGAAACGAACGCTTGAACCTAGAAGAGTGAAAGTTGGGCAGCCAAGTGGGATTAGTGAACTGATCATTACCACCAAGTATCATCAAGATTTGGTGAAAAAATGTTTGCTGAGATTTCAGCAAACTAGTAGTTTTTTGGAAGCTTGGCAACCCCTTTCAAACGAAAGTGTTTTTCGCCAGTCTCTGCATGGGGTACTTCAAGAGGAAACAAACCATAGAGATAGAACTTAGAACTACTTCATTTTGTCAAGTTTCAAGGAGCTAGCACAAACCGTGTTTGATTTAGAGTTTCAAACACATCTATCTATATAACAGAAAACAGAGTGAAACCTAAAAATTCAAAATGTTACTGGAAAGGAACGCTTGAACCTAAAAGAGTGAAAATTGGGCAGCCAAGTGGGCTTAGTGAACTGATCATTACCACCAAGTATCATCCAGATTTGGTGAAAAAATGTTTGCTGAGATTTCAGAAAACGAGAAGTTTTTTGGAAGCTTGGCAACCCCTTTCAAACGAAAGTGTTCCTTGGCTGTCTCTGCATGGGGTACTTCAAGAGGAAACAAACCATAGAGATAGAACTTAGAACTACTTCATTTTGTCAAGTTTCACGGAGCTAGCACAAACCGTGTTTGATTTAGAGTTTCAAACACATCTATCTATATAGCAGAAAACAGAGTGAAACCTAAAATTTCAAAGTGTTACTGGAAACGAACGCTTAAACCTAGAAGATTGAAAATTGGGCAGCCAAGTGGGCTTAGTGAACTGATCATTACCACCAAGTATCATCAAGATTTTGTGAAAAAATGTTTGCTGAGATTTCAGCAAACGAGTAGTTTTTTGGAAGCTTGGCAACCCCTTTCAAACGAAAGTGTTCTTCGCCAGTCTCTGCATGGGGTACTTCAAGAGGAAACAAACCATAGAGATAGAACTTAGAACTACTACATTTTGTCAAGTTTCACGGAGCTAGCACAAACCGTGTTTGATTTAGAGTTTCAAACACATCTATCTATATAGCAGAAAACAGAGTGAAACCTGAAAATTCAAACTGTTACTGGAAACGACCGCTTGAACCTAGAAGAGTGAAAGTTGGGCAGCCAAGTGGGATTAGTGAACTGATCATTACCACCCAGTATCATCAAGATTTGGTGAAAAAATGTTTGCTGAGATTTCAGCAAACTAGTAGTTTTTTGGAAGCTTGGCAAACCCTTTCAAACGAAAGTATTTTTCGCCAGTCTCTGCATGGGGTACTTCAAGAGGAAACAAACCATAGAGATAGAACTTAGAACTACTTCATTTGGTCAAGTTCCAAGGAGCTAGCACAAACCGTGTTTGATTTAGAATTCCAAACACAGCTATCTATGTAGGAGAAAACAGAGTGAAACCTAAAAATTCAAACTGTTACTGGAAACGAATGCTTCAACCTAGAAGAATAAAAATTGGGCAGCCAAGTGGGATTAGTGAACTGATCATTACCACCAAGTATCATCAAGATTTGGTGAAAAAATGTTTGCTGAGATTTCAGCAAACGTGTAGTTTTTTGGAAGCTTGGCAACCCCTTTCAAACGAAAGTGTTTTTCGCCAGTCTCTGCATGGGGTACTTCAAGAGGAAACAAACCATAGAGATAGAACTTACAACTACTTCATTTTGTCAAGTTTCAAGGAGCTAGCACAAACCGTGTTTGATTTAGAGTTTCAAAGACATCTATCTATATAGCAGAAAACAGAGTGAAACCTAAAATTTCAAAGTGTTACTGGAAACGAACGCTTGAACCGAGAAGAGTAAAAATTGGGCAGCCAAGTGGGCTTAGTGAACTGATCATTACCACCAAGTATCATCAAGTTTTGGTGAAAAAAAGTTTGCTGAGATTTCAGCAAACTAGTAGTTTTTTGGAAGCTTGGCAACCCCTTTAAAACGAAAGTGTTTTTCGCCAGTCTCTGCATGGGGTACTTCAAGAGGAAACAAACCATAGAGATAGAACTTAGAACTACTTCATTTGCTCAAGTTTCAAGGAGCTAGCACAAACCGTGTTTGATTTAGAGTTTCAAACACATCTATCTATATAGCAGAAAACAGAATGAAACCTAAAAATTCAAAGTGTTACTGGAAACGAACGCTTGAACCCAGAAGAGTGAAAATTGGGCAGCCAAGTGGGCTTAGTGAACTGATCATTACCACCAAGTATCATCAAGATTTGGTGAAAAAATGTTTGCTGAGATTTCAGCAAACTAGTAGTTTTTTGGAAGCTTGGCAACCCCTTTCAAACGAAAGTGTTTTTCGCCAGTCTCTGCATGGGGTACTTCAAGAGGAAACAAACCATAGAGATAGAACTTAGAACTACTTCATTTGCTCAAGTTTCAAGGAGCTAGCACAAACCGTGTTTGATTTAGAGTTTCAAACACATCTATCTATATAACAGAAAACAGAGTGAAACCTAAAAATTCAAACTGTTGCTGGAAACGAACGCTTGAACCTAGAAGAGTGAAAGTTGGGCAGCCAAGTGGGATTAGTGAACTGATCATTACCACCAAGTATCATGAAGATTTGGTGAAAAAATGTTTGCTGAGATTTCAGCAAACGAGTAGTTTTTTGGAAGCTTGGCAACCCCTTTCAAACGAAAGTGTTCTTCGCCAGTCTCTGCATGGGGTACTTCAAGAGGAAACAAACCATAGAGATAGAACTTAGAACTACTACATTTTGTCAAGTTTCACGGAGCTAGCACAAACCGTGTTTGATTTAGAGTTTCAAACACATCTATCTATATAGCAGAAAACAGAGTGAAACCTGAAAATTCAAACTGTTACTGGAAACGACCGCTTGAACCTAGAAGAGTGAAAATTGGGCAGCCAAGTGGGCTTAGTGAACTGATCATTACCACCAAGTATCATCAAGATTTGGTGAAAAAATGTTTGCTGAGATTTCAGCAAACTAGTAGTTTTTTGGAAGCTTGGCAACCCCTTTCAAACGAAAGTGTTTTTCGCCAGTCTCTGCATGGGGTACTTCAAGAGGAAACAAACCATAGAGATAGAACTTACAACTACTTCATTTTGTCAAGTTTCAAGGAGCTAGCACAAACCGTGTTTGATTTAGAGTTTCAAAGACATCTATCTATATAGCAGAAAACAGAGTGAAACCTAAAATTTCAAAGTGTTACTGGAAACGAACGCTTGAACCGAGAAGAGTAAAAATTGGGCAGCCAAGTGGGCTTAGTGAACTGATCATTACCACCAAGTATCATCAAGTTTTGGTGAAAAAAAGTTTGCTGAGATTTCAGCAAACTAGTAGTTTTTTGGAAGCTTGGCAACCCCTTTAAAACGAAAGTGTTTTTCGCCAGTCTCTGCATGGGGTACTTCAAGAGGAAACAAACCATAGAGATAGAACTTAGAACTACTTCATTTGCTCAAGTTTCAAGGAGCTAGCACAAACCGTGTTTGATTTAGAGTTTCAAACACATCTATCTATATAGCAGAAAACAGAATGAAACCTAAAAATTCAAAGTGTTACTGGAAACGAACGCTTGAACCCAGAAGAGTGAAAATTGGGCAGCCAAGTGGGCTTAGTGAACTGATCATTACCACCAAGTATCATCAAGATTTGGTGAAAAAATGTTTGCTGAGATTTGAGCAAACTAGTAGTTTTTTGGAAGCTTGGCAACCCCTTTCAAACGAAAGTGTTTTTCGCCAGTCTCTGCATGGGGTACTTCAAGAGGAAACAAACCATAGAGATAGAACTTAGAACTACTTCATTTGCTCAAGTTTCAAGGAGCTAGCACAAACCGTGTTTGATTTAGAGTTTCAAACACATCTATCTATATAACAGAAAACAGAGTGAAACCTAAAAATTCAAACTGTTGCTGGAAACGAACGCTTGAACCTAGAAGAGTGAAAGTTGGGCAGCCAAGTGGGATTAGTGAACTGATCATTACCACCAAGTATCATGAAGATTTGGTGAAAAAATGTTTGCTGATATTTCAGCAAACTAGTAGTTTTTTGGAAGCTTTTCAACCCCTTTCAAACGAAAGTGTTTTTCGCCAGTCTCTGCATGGGGTACTTCAAGAGGAAACAAACCATAGAGATAGAACTTAGAACTACTTCATTTTTTCAAGTTTCACGGAGCTAGCACAAACCGTGTTTGATTTAGAGTTTCAAACACATCTATCTATATAGCAGAAAACAGAGTGAAACCTAAAATTTCAAAGTGTTACTGGAAACGAACGCTTGAACCTAGAAGAGTGAAAATTGGGCAGCCAAGTGGGCTTAGTGAACTGATCATTACCACCAAGTATCATCAAGATTTGATGAAAAAATGTTTGCTGAGATTTCAGCAAACTAGTAGTTTTTGGAAGCTTGGCAAACCCTTTCAAACGAAAGTGTTTTTCGCCAGTCTCTGCATGGGGTACTTCAAGAGGAACCAAATCATAGAGATAGAACTTAGAACTACTTCATTTTGTCAAGTTTCACGGAGCTAGCACAAACCGTGTTTGATTTAGAGTTTCAAACACATCTATCTATATAGCAGAAAACAGAGTGAAACCTAAAATTTCAAACTGTTACTGGAAACGAACGCTTGAACCTAGAAGAGTGAAAATTGGGCAGCCAAGTGGGCTTAGTGAACTGATCATTACCACCAAGTATCGTCAAGATTTGGTGAAAAAATGTTTGCTGATATTTCAGCAATCGAGTAGTTTTTTGGAAGCTTGTCAACCCCTTTCAAACGAAAGTGTTCTTCGCCAGTCTCTGCATGGGGTACTTCAAGAGGAAACAAACCATAGAGATAGAACTTAGAACTACTTCATTTTGTCAAGTTTCACGGAGCTAGCACAAACCGTGTTTGATTTAGAGTTTCAAACACATCTATCTATATAGCAGAAAACAGAGTGAAACCTGAAAATTCAAACTGTTACTGGAAACGAACGCTTGAACCTAGAAGAGTGAAAGTTGGGCAGCCAAGTGGGATTAGTGAACTGATCATTACCACCAAGTATCATCAAGATTTGGTGAAAAAATGTTTGCTGAGATTTCAGCAAACTAGTAGTTTTTTGGAAGCTTGGCAACCCCTTTCAAACGAAAGTGTTTTTCGCCAGTCTCTGCATGGGGTACTTCAAGAGGAAACAAACCATAGAGATTGAACTTAGAACTACTTCATTTTGTCAAGTTTCAAGGAGCTAGCACAAACCGTGTTTGATTTAGAGTTTCAAACACATCTATCTATATAACAGAAAACAGAGTGAAACCTAAAAATTCAAACTGTTACTGGAAACGAACGCTTGAACCTAGAAGAGTGAAAGTTGGGCAGCCAAGTGGGATTAGTGAACTGATCATTACCACCAAGTATCATCAAGATTTGGTGAAAAAATGTTTGCTGAGATTTCAGCAAACTAGTAGTTTTTTGGAAGCTTGGCAACCCCTTTCAAACGAAAGTGTTTTTCGCCAGTCTCTGCATGGGGTACTTCAAGAGGAAACAAACCATAGAGATAGAACTTAGAACTACTTCATTTTGTCAAGTTTCACGGAGCTAGCACAAACCGTGTTTGATTTAGAGTTTCAAACACATCTATCTATATAGCAGAAAACAGAGTGAAACCTAAAAATTCAAACTGTTACTGGAAACGAACACTTGAACCTAGAAGAGTGAATGTTGGGCAGCCAAGTGGGCTTAGTGAACTGATCATTACCACCAAGTATCATCAAGATTTGGTGAAAAATGTTTCCTGAGATTTCAGCAAACTAGTAGTTTTTTGGAAGCTTGGCAACCCCTTTCAAATGAAAGTGTTTTTCTCCAGTCTCTGCATGGGGTACTTCAAGAGGAAACAAACCATAGAGATAGAACTTAGAACTACTTCATTTTCTCAAGTTTCAAGGAGCTAGCACAAACCGTGTTTGATTTAGAGTTTCAAACACATCTATCTATATAGCAGAAAACAGTGTGAAACCTAAAAATTCAAAGTGTTACTGGAAACGAATGCTTGAACCTAGAAGAGTGAAAATTGGGCAGCCAAGTGGGCTTAGTGAACTGATCATTACCACGAAGTATCATCAAGATTTGGTGAAAAAATGTTTGCTGAGATTTCAGCAAACGAGTAGTTTTTTGGAAGCTTGGCAACCCCTTTCAAACGAAAGTGTTCTTCGCCAGTCTCTGCATGGGGTACTTCAAGAGGAAACAAACCATAGAGATAGAACTTAGAACTACTTCATTTTGTCAAGTTTCACGGAGCTAGCACAAACCGTGTTTGATTTAGAGTTTCAAACACATCTATCTATATAGCAGAAAACAGAGTGAAACCTGAAAATTCAAACTGTTACTGGAAACGAACGCTTGAACCTAGAAGAGTGAAAGTTGGGCAGCCAAGTGGGATTAGTGAACTGATCATTACCACCAAGTATCATCAAGATTTGGTGAAAAAATGTTTGCTGAGATTTCAGCAAACTAGTAGTTTTTTGGAAGCTTGGCAACCCCTTTCAAACGAAAGTGTTTTTCGCCAGTCTCTGCATGGGGTACTTCAAGAGGAAACAAACCATAGAGATTGAACTTAGAACTACTTCATTTTGTCAAGTTTCAAGGAGCTAGCACAAACCGTGTTTGATTTAGAGTTTCAAACACATCTATCTATATAACAGAAAACAGAGTGAAACCTAAAAATTCAAACTGTTACTGGAAACGAACGCTTGAACCTAGAAGAGTGAAAGTTGGGCAGCCAAGTGTGCTAAGTGAACTGATCATTACCACCAAGTATCATCAAGATTTGGTGAAAAAATGTTTGCTGAGATTTCAGCAAATTAGTAGTTTTTTGGAAGCTTGGCAACCCCTTTCAAACGAAAGTGTTCTTCGCCAGTCTCTGCATGGGGTACTTCAAGAGGAAACAAACCATAGAGATAGAACTTAGAACTACTTCATTTTGTCAAGTTTCACGGAGCTAGCACAAACCGTGTTTGATTTAGAGTTTCAAAGACATCTATCTATATAGCAGAAAACAGAGTGAAACCTAAAAATTCAAACTGTTACTGGAAACGAACGCTTGAACCTAGAAGAGTGAAAGTTGGGCAGCCAAGTGTGCTAAGTGAACTGATCATTACCACCAAGTATCATCAAGATTTGGTGAAAAAATGTTTGCTGAGATTTCAGCAAACTAGTAGTTTTTTGGAAGCTTGGCAACCCCTTTAAAACGAAAGTGTTTTTCGCCAGTCTCTGCATGGGGTACTTCAAGAGGAAACAAACCATAGAGATAGAACTTAGAACTACTTCATTTTGTCAAGTTTCAAGGAGCTAGCACTAACCGTGTTTGATTTAGAGTTTCAAACACATCTATCTATATAACAGAAAACAGAGTGAAACCTAAAAATTCAAACTGTTACTGGAAACGAACGCTTGAACCTAGAAGAGTGAAAGTTGGGCAGCCAAGTGGGATTAGTGAACTGATCATTACCACCAAGTATCATCAAGATTTGGTGAAAAAATGTTTGCTGAGATTTCAGCAAACTAGTAGTTTTTTGGAAGCTTGGCAACCCCTTTCAAACGAAAGTGTATTTCGCCAGTCTCTGCATGGGGTACTTCAAGAGGAAACAAACCATAGAGATAGAACTTAGAACTACTTCATTTTCTCAAGTTTCAAGGAGCTAGCACAAACCGTGTTTGATTTAGAGTTTCAAACATATCTATCTATATAACAGAAAACAGAGTGAAACCTAAAAATTCAAACTGTTACTGGAAACGAACGCTTTACCTAGAAGATTGAAAATTGGGCAGCCAAGTGGGCTTAGTGAACTGATCATTACCACCAAGTATCATCAAGATTTGGTGAAAAAATGTTTGCTGAGATTTCAGCAAACGAGAAGTTTTTTGGAAGCTTGGCAACCCCTTTCAAACGAAAGTGTTCTTCGCCAGTCTCTGCATGGGGTACTTCAAGAGGAAACAAACCATAGAGATAGAACTTAGAACTACTTCATTTTGTCAAGTTTCACGGAGCTAGCACAAACCGTGTTTGATTTAGAGTTTCAAACACATCTATCTATATAACAGAAAACAGAGTGAAACCTAAAAATTCAAACTGTTACTGGAAACGAACGCTTGAACCTAGAAGAGTGAAAGTTGGGCAGCCAAGTGGTATTAGTGAACTGATCATTACCACCAAGTATCATCAAGATTTGGTGAAAAAATGTTTGCTGAGATTTCAGCAAACTAGTAGTTTTTTGGAAGCTTGGCAACACCTTTCAAACGAAAGTGTTTTTCGCCAGTCTCTGCATGGGGTACTTCAAGAGGAAACAAACCATAGAGATAGAACTTAGAACTACTTCATTTTGTCATGTTTCAAGGAGCTAGCACAAACCGTGTTTGATTTAGAGTTTCAAACATATCTATCTATATAACAGAAAACAGAGTGAAACCTAAAAATTCAAACTGTTACTGGAAACGAACGCTTTACCTAGAAGATTGAAAATTGGGCAGCCAAGTGGGCTTAGTGAACTGATCATTACCACCAAGTATCATCAAGATTTGGTGAAAAAATGTTTGCTGAGATTTCAGAAAACGAGAAGTATTTTGGAAGCTTGGCAACCCCGTTCAAACGAAAGTGTTCTTCCGCTGTCTCTGCATGGGGTACTTCAAGAGGAAACAAACCATAGAGATAGAACTTAGAACTACTTCATTTTGTCAAGTTTCACGGAGCTAGCACAAACCGTGTTTGATTTAGAGTTTCAAACACATCTATCTATATAGCAGAAAACAGAGTGTAACCTAAAATTTCAAACTGTTACTGGAAACGAACGCTTGAACCTAGAAGAGTGAAAGTTAGGCAGCCAAGTGGGCTTAGTGAACTGATCATTACCACCAAGTATCATCAAGATTTGGTGAAAAAATGTTTGCTGAGATTTCAGCAATCGAGTAGTTTTTTGGAAGCTTGGCAACCCCTTTCAAACGAAAGTGTTCTTCGCCAGTCTCTGCATGGGGTACTTCAAGAGGAAACAAACCATAGAGATAGAACTTAGAACTACTTCATTTTGTCAAGTTTCACGGAGCTAGCACAAACCGTGTTTGATTTAGAGTTTCAAACACATCTATCTGTATAGCAGAAAACAGAGTGAAACCTAAAAATTCAAACTGTTACTGGAAACGAACACTTGAACCTAGAAGAGTGAAAGTTGGGCAGCCAAGTGGGCTTAGTGAACTGATCATTACCACCAAGTATCATCAAGATTTGGTGAAAAAATGTTTGCTGAGATTTCAGCAAACTAGTAGTTTTTTCTAAGCTTGGCAACCCCTTTCAAATGAAAGTGTTTTTCTCCAGTCTCTGCATGGGGTACTTCAAGAGGAAACAAACCATAGAGATAGAACTTAGAACTACTTCATTTGCTCAAGTTTCAAGGAGCTAGCACAAACCGTGTTTGATTTAGAGTTTCAAACACATCTATCTATATAGCAGAAAACAGAGTTTAACCTAAAAATTCAAAGTGTTACTGGAAACGAATGCTTGAACCTAGAAGAGTGAAAGTTGGGCAGCCAAGTGGGCTTAGTGAACTGATCATTACCACCAAGTATCATCAAGATTTGGTGAAAAAATGTTTGCTGAGATTTCAGCAAACTAGTAGTTTTTTGGAAGCTTGGCAACCCCTTTCAAACGAAAGTGTTCTTCGCCAGTCTCTGCATGGGGTACTTCAAGAGGAAACAAACCATAGAGATAGAACTTAGAACTACTTCTTTTTGTCAAGTTTCACAGAGCTAGCACAAACCGTGTTTGATTTAGAGTTTCAAACACATCTATCTATATAGCAGAAAACAGAGTGAAACCTGAAAATTCAAACTGTTACTGGAAACGAACGCTTGAACCTAGAAGAGTGAAAGTTGGGCAGCCAAGTGGGATTAGTGAACTGATCATTACCACCAAGTATCATCAAGATTTGGTGAAAAAATGTTTGCTGAGATTTCAGCAAACTAGTAGTTTTTTGGAAGCTTGGCAACCCCTTTCAAACGAAAGTGTTTTTCGCCAGTCTCTGCATGGGGTACTTCAAGAGGAAACAAACCATAGAGATTGAACTTAGAACTACTTCATTTTGTCAAGTTTCAAGGAGCTAGCACAAACCGTGTTTGATTTAGAGTTTCAAACACATCTATCTATATAACAGAAAACAGAGTGAAACCTAAAAATTCAAACTGTTACTGGAAACGAACGCTTGAACCTAGAAGAGTGAAAGTTGGGCAGCCAAGTGGGATTAGTGAACTGATCATTACCACCAAGTATCATCAAGATTTGGTGAAAAAATGTTTGCTGAGATTTCAGCAAACTAGTAGTTTTTTGGAAGCTTGGCAACCCCTTTCAAACGAAAGTGTTTTTCGCCAGTCTCTGCATGGGGTACTTCAAGAGGAAACAAACCATAGAGAGAGAACTTAGAACTACTTCATTTTGTCAAGTTTCACGGAGCTAGCACAAACCGTGTTTGATTTAGAGTTTCAAACACATCTATCTATATAGCAGAAAACAGAGTGAAACCTAAAAATTCAAACTGTTACTGGAAACGAACACTTGAACCTAGAAAAGTGAATGTTGGGCAGCCAAGTGGGCTTAGTGAACTGATCATTACCACCAAGTATCATCAAGATTTGGTGAAAAATGTTTGCTGAGATTTCAGCAAACTAGTAGTTTTTTGGAAGCTTGGCAACCCCTTTGAAATGAAAGTGTTTTTCTCCAGTCTCTGCATGGGGTACTTCAAGAGGAAACAAACCATAGAGATAGAACTTAGAACTACTTCATTTTCTCAAGTTTCAAGGAGCTAGCACAAACCGTGTTTGATTTAGAGTTTCAAACACATCTATCTATATAGCAGAAAACAGTGTGAAACCTAAAAATTCAAAGTGTTACTGGAAACGAATGCTTGAACCTAGAAGAGTGAAAATTGGGCAGCCAAGTGGGCTTAGTGAACTGATCATTACCACCAAGTATCATCAAGATTTGGTGAAAAAATGTTTGCTGAGATTTCAGCAAACGAGTAGTTTTTTGGAAGCTTGGCAACCCCTTTCAAACGAAAGTGTTCTTCGCCAGTCTCTGCATGGGGTACTTCAAGAGGAAACAAACCATAGAGATAGAACTTAGAACTACTTCATTTTGTCAAGTTTCACGGAGCTAGCACAAACCGTGTTTGATTTAGAGTTTCAAACACATCTATCTATATAGCAGAAAACAGAGTGAAACCTGAAAATTCAAACTGTTACTGGAAACGAACGCTTGAACCTAGAAGAGTGAAAGTTGGGCAGCCAAGTGGGATTAGTGAACTGATCATTACCACCAAGTATCATCAAGATTTGGTGAAAAAATGTTTGCTGAGATTTCAGCAAACTAGTAGTTTTTTGGAAGCTTGGCAACCCCTTTCAAACGAAAGTGTTTTTCGCCAGTCTCTGCATGGGGTACTTCAAGAGGAAACAAACCATAGAGATTGAACTTAGAACTACTTCATTTTGTCAAGTTTCAAGGAGCTAGCACAAACGGTGTTTGATTTAGAGTTTCAAACACATCTATTCTATATAACAGAAAACAGAGTGAAACCTAAAAATTCAAACTGTTACTGGAAACGAACGCTTGAACCTAGAAGAGTGAAAGTTGGGCAGCCAAGTGGGATTAGTGAACTGATCATTACCACCAAGTATCATCAAGATTTGGTGAAAAAATGTTTGCTGAGATTTCAGCAAACTAGTAGTTTTTTGGAAGCTTGGCAACCCCTTTCAAACGAAAGTGTTTTTCGCCAGTCTCTGCATGGGGTACTTCAAGAGGAAACAAACCATAGAGATAGAACTTAGAACTACTTCATTTGCTCAAGTTTCAAGGAGCTAGCACAAACCGTGTTTGATTTAGAGTTTCAAACACATCTATCTATATAGCAGAAAACAGAGTTTAACCTAAAAATTCAAAGTGTTACTGGAAACGAATGCTTGAACCTAGAAGAGTGAAAGTTGGGCAGCCAAGTGGGCTTAGTGAACTGATCATTACCACCAAGTATCATCAAGATTTGGTGAAAAAATGTTTGCTGAGATTTCAGCAAACGAGTAGTTTTTTGGAAGCTTGGCAACCCCTTTCAAACGAAAGTGTTCTTCGCCAGTCTCTGCATGGGGTACTTCAAGAGGAACAAACCATAGAGATAGAACTTAGAACTACTTCATTTTGTCAAGTTTCACGGAGCTAGCACAAACCGGGTTTGATTTAGAGTTTCAAACACATCTATCTATATAACAGAAAACAGAGTGAAACCTAAAAATTCAAACTGTTACTGGAAACGAACGCTTGAACCTAGAAGAGTGAAAGTTGGGCAGCCAAGTGGGATTAGTGAACTGATCATTACCACCAAGTATCATCAAGATTTGGTGAAAAATGTTTGCTGAGATTTCAGCAAACTAGTAGTTTTTTGGAAGCTTGGCAACCCCTTTCAAACGAAAGTGTTTTTCGCCAGTCTCTGCATGGGGTACTTCAAGAGGAAACAAACCATAGAGATAGAACTTAGAACTACTTCATTTGTCAAGTTTCACGGAGCTAGCACAAACCGTGTTTGACTTAGAGTTTCAAACACGTCTATCTATATAGCAGAAAACAGAGTGAAACCTAAAATTTCAAAGTGTTACTGGAAACGAACGCTTGAACCTAGAAGAGTGAAAATTGGGCAGCCAAGTGGGCTTAGTGAACTGATCATTACCACCAAGTATCATCAAGATTTTGTGAAAAAATGTTTGCTGAGATTTCAGCAAACGAGTAGTTTTTTGGAAGCTTGGCAACCCCTTTCAAACGAAAGTGTTCTTCGCCAGTCTCTGCATGGGGTACTTCAAGAGGAAACAAACCATAGAGATAGAACTTAGAACTACTTTATTTTGTCAAGTTTCACGGAGCTAGCACAAACCGTGTTTGATTTAGAGTTTCAAACACATCTATCTATATAACAGAAAACAGAGTGAAACCTAAAAATTCAAACTGTTACTGGAAACGAACGCTTTACCTAGAAGAGTGAAAATTGGGCAGCCAAGTGGGCTTAGTGAACTGATCATTACCACCAAGTATCATCAAGATTTGGTGAAAAAATGTTTGCTGAGATTTCAGAAAACGAGAAGTTTTTTGGAAGCTTGGCAACCCCTTTCAAACGAAAGTGTTCTTCCGCTGTCTCTGCATGGGGTACTTCAAGAGGAAACAAACCATAGAGATAGAACTTAGAACTACTTCATTTTGTCAAGTTTCACGGAGCTAGCACAAACCGTGTTTGATTTAGAGTTTCAAACACATCTATCTATATAGCAGAAAACAGAGTGAAACCTAAAATTTCAAACTGTTACTGGAAACGAACGCTTGAACCTAGAAGAGTGAAAGTTAGGCAGCCAAGTGGGCTTAGTGAACTGATCATTACCACCAAGTATCATCAAGATTTGGTGAAAAAATGTTTGCTGAGATTTCAGCAATCGAGTAGTTTTTTGGAAGCTTGGCAACCCCTTTCAAACGAAAGTGTTCTTCGCCAGTCTCTGCATGGGGTACTTAAAGAGGAAACAAACCATAGAGATAGAACTTAGAACTACTTCATTTTGTCAAGTTTCACGGAGCTAGCACAAACCGTGTTTGATTTAGAGTTTCAAACACATCTATCTATATAGCAGAAAACAGAGTGAAACCTAAAAATTCAAACCGTTACTGGAAACGAACACTTGAACCTAGAAGAGTGAAAGTTGGGCAGCCAAGTGGGCTTAGTGAACTGATCATTACCACCAAGTGTCATCAAGATTTGGTGAAAAATGTTTGCTGAGATTTCAGCAAACTAGTAGTTTTTTGGAAGCTTGGCAACCCCTTTCAAATGAAAGTGTTTTTCTCCAGTCTCTGCATGGGGTACTTCAAGAGGAAACAAACCATAGAGATAGAACTTAGAACTACTTCATTTGCTCAAGTTTCAAGGAGCTAGCACAAACCGTGTTTGATTTAGAGTTTCAAACACATCTATCTATATAGCAGAAAACAGAGTTTAACCTAAAAATTCAAAGTGTTACTGGAAACGAATGCTTGAACCTAGAAGAGTGAAAGTTGGGCAGCCAAGTGGGCTTAGTGAACTGATCATTACCACCAAGTATCATCAAGATTTGGTGAAAAAATGTTTGCTGAGATTTCAGCAAACTAGTAGTTTTTTGGAAGCTTGGCAACCCCTTTCAAACGAAAGTGTTCTTCGCCAGTCTCTGCATGGGTACTTCAAGAGGAAACAAACCATAGAGATAGAACTTAGAACTACTTCATTTTGTCAAGTTTCACGGAGCTAGCACAAACCGTGTTTGATTTAGAGTTTCAAACACATCTATCTATATAACAGAAAACAGAGTGAAACCTAAAAATTCAAACTGTTACTGGAAACGAACGCTTGAACCTAGAAGAGTGAAAGTTGGGCAGCCAAGTGGGATTAGTGAACTGATCATTACCACCAAGTATCATCAAGATTTGGTGAAAAAATGTTTGCTGAGATTTCAGCAAACTAGTAGTTTTTTGGAAGCTTGGCAACCCCTTTCAAACGAAAGTGTTTTTCGCCAGTCTCTGCATGGGGTACTTCAAGAGGAAACAAACCATAGAGATAGAACTTAGAACTACTTCATTTTGTCAAGTTTCACGGAGCTAGCACAAACCGTGTTTGACTTAGAGTTTCAACACGTCTATCTATATAGCAGAAAACAGAGTGAAACTAAAATTTCAAAGTGTTACTGGAAACGAACGCTTGAACCTAGAAGAGTGAAAATTGGGCAGCCAAGTGGGCTTAGTGAACTGATCATTACCACCAAGTATCATCAAGATTTTGTGAAAAATGTTTGCTGAGATTTCAGCAAACGAGTAGTTTTTTGGAAGCTTGGCAACCCCTTTCAAACGAAAGTGTTCTTCGCCAGTCTCTGCATGGGGTACTTCAAGAGGAAACAAACCATAGAGATAGAACTTAGAACTACTTCATTTTGTCAAGTTTCACGGAGCTAGCACAAACGGTGTTTGATTTAGAGTTTCAAACACATCTATCTATATAGCAGAAAACAGAGTGAAACCTGAAAATTCAAACTGTTACTGGAAACGAACGCTTGAACCTAGAAGAGTGAAAGTTGGGCAGCCAAGTGGGATTAGTGAACTGATCATTACCACCAAGTATCATCAAGATTTGGTGAAAAAATGTTTGCTGAGATTTCAGCAAACTAGTAGTTTTTTGGAAACTTGGCAACCCCTTTCAAACGAAAGTGTTCTTCGCCAGTCTCTGCATGGGGTACTTCAAGAGGAAACAAACCATAGAGATAGAACTTAGAACTACTTCATTTTCTCAAGTTTCAAGGAGCTAGCACAAACCGTGTTTGATTTAGAGTTTCAAACACATCTATCTATATAACAGAAAACAGAGTGAAACCTAAAAATTCAAACTGTTACTGGAAACGAACGCTTGAACCTAGAAGAGTGAAAGTTGGGCAGCCAAGTGGGATTAGTGAACTGATCATTACCACCAAGTATCATCAAGATTTGTGAAAAAATGTTTGCTGAGATTTCAGCAAACTAGTAGTTTTTTGGAAGATTGGCAACCCCTTTCAAACGAAAGTGTTTTTCGCCAGTCTCTGCATGGGGTACTTCAAGAGGAAACAAACCATAGAGATAGAACTTAGAACTACTTCATTTTGTCAATTTTCACGGAGCTAGCACAAACCGTGTTTGATTTAGAGTTTCAAACACATCTATCTATATAGCAGAAAACAGAGTGAACCTAAATTTCAAACTGTTACTGAAAACGAACGCTTGAACCTAGAAGAGTGAAAATTGGGCAGCCAAGTGGGCTTAGTGAACTGATCATTACCACCAAGTATCATCAAGATTTGGTGAAAAAATGTTTGCTGATATTTCAGCAATCGAGTAGTTTTTTGGAAGCTTGGCAACCCCTTTCAACGAAAGTGTTCTTCGCCAGTCTCTGCATGGGGTACTTCAAGAGGAAACAAACCATAGAGATAGAACTTAGAACTACTTCATTTTGTCAAGTTTCACGGAGCTAGCACAAACCGTGTTTGATTTAGAGTTTCAAACACATCTATCTATATAGCAGAAAACAGAGTGAAACCTAAAAATTCAAACTGTTACTGGAAACGAACGCTTGAACCTAGAAGAGTGAAAGTTGGGCAGCCAAGTGTGCTAAGTGAACTGATCATTACCACCAAATATCATCAAGAATTGGTGAAAAAATGTTTGCTGAGATTTCAGCAAATTAGTAGTTTTTTGGAAGCTAGGCAACCCCTTTCAACGAAAGTGTTCTTCGCCAGTCTCTGCATGGGGTACTTCAAGAGGAAACAAACCATAGAGATAGAACTTAGAACTACTTCATTTTGTCAAGTTTCACGGAGCTAGCACAAACCGTGTTTGACTTAGAGTTTCAAACACGTCTATCTATATAGCAGAAAACAGAGTGAAACCTAAAATTTCAAAGTGTTACTGGAAACGAACGCTTGAACCTAGAAGAGTGAAAATTGGGCAGCCAAGTGGGCTTAGTGAACTGATCATTACCACCAAGTATCATCAAGATTTTGTGAAAAAATGTTTGCTGAGATTTCAGCAAACGAGTAGTTTTTGGAAGCTTGGCAACCCCTTTCAAACGAAAGTGTTCTTCGCCAGTCTCTGCATGGGGTACTTCAAGAGGAAACAAACCATAGAGATAGAACTTAGAACTACTTCATTTTGTCAAGTTTCACGGAGCTAGCACAAACCGTGTTTGATTTAGAGTTTCAAACACATCTATCTATATAACAGAAAACAGAGTGAAACCTAAAAATTCAAACTGTTACTGGAAACGAACGCTTTACCTAGAAGAGTGAAAATTGGGCAGCCAAGTGGGCTTAGTGAACTGATCATTACCACCAAGTATCATCAAGATTTGGTGAAAAAATGTTTGCTGAGATTTCAGAAAACGAGAAGTTTTTTGGAAGCTTGGCAACCCCTTTCAAACGAAAGTGTTCTTCCGCTGTCTCTGCATGGGGTACTTCAAGAGGAAACAAACCATAGAGATAGAACATAGAACTACTTCATTTTGTCAAGTTTCACGGAGCTAGCACAAACCGTGTTTGATTTAGAGTTTCAAACACATTTATCTATATAGCAGAAAACAGAGTGAAACCTAAAATTTCAAACTGTTACTGGAAACGAACGCTTGAACCTAGAAGAGTGAAAGTTAGGCAGCCAAGTGGGCTTAGTGAACTGATCATTACCACCAAGTATCATCAAGATTTGGTGAAAAAATGTTTGCTGAGATTTCAGCAATCGAGTAGTTTTTTGGAAGCTTGGCAACCCCTTTCAACGAAAGTGTTCTTCGCCAGTCTCTGCATGGGGTACTTAAAGAGGAAACAAACCATAGAGATAGAACTTAGAACTACTTCATTTTGTCAAGTTTCACGGAGCTAGCACAAACCGTGTTTGATTTTAGAGTTTCAAACACATCTATCTATATAGCAGAAAACAGAGTGAAACCTAAAAATTCAAAGTGTTACTGGAAACGAATGCTTGAACCTAGAAGAGTGAAAATTGGGCAGCCAAGTGGGCTTAGTGAACTGATCATTACCACCAAGTATCATCAAGATTTGGTGAAAATATGTTTGCTGAGATTTCAGCAAACGAGTAGTTTTTTGGAAGCTTGGCAACCCCTTTCAAACGAAAGTGTTCTTCGCCAGTCTCTGCATGGGGTACTTCAAGAGGAAACAAACCATAGAGATAGAACTTAGAACTACTTCATTTTGTCAAGTTTCACGGAGCTAGCACAAACCGTGTTTGATTTAGAGTTTCAAACACATCTATCTATATAACAGAAAACAGAGTGAAACCTAAAAATTCAAACTGTTACTGGAAACGAACGCTTGAACCTAGAAGAGTGAAAGTTGGGCAGCCAAGTGGTATTAGTGAACTGATCATTACCACCAAGTATCATCAAGATTTGGTGAAAAAATGTTTGCTGAGATTTCAGCAAACTAGTAGTTTTTTGGAAGCTTGGCAACCCCTTTCAAACGAAAGTGTTTTTCGCCAGTCTCTGCATGGGGTACTTCAAGAGGAAACAAACCATAGAGATAGAACTTAGAACTACTTCATTTTGTCAAGTTTCACGGAGCTAGCACAAACCGTGTTTGATTTAGAGTTTCGAGACATCTATCTATATAGCAGAAAACAGAGTGAAACCTAAAAATTCAAACTGTTACTGGAAACGAACGCTTGAACCTAGAAGAGTGAAAATTGGGCAGCCAAGTGGGCTTAGTGAACTGATCATTACCACCAAGTATCATCAAGATTTGGTGAAAAAATGTTTGCTGAGATTTCAGCAAACTAGTAGTTTTTTGGAAGCTTGGCAACCCCTTTCAAATGAAAGTGTTTTTCGCCAGTCTCTGCATGGGGTACTTCAAGAGGAAACAAACCATAGAGATAGAACTTAGAACTACTTCATTTGCTCAAGTTTCAAGGAGCTAGCACAAACCGTGTTTGATTTAGAGTTTCAAACACATCTATCTATATAACAGAAAACAGAGTGAAACCTAAAAATTCAAACTGTTACTGGAAACGAACGCTTTACCTAGAAGAGTGAAAATTGGGCAGCCAAGTGGGCTTAGTGAACTGATCATTACCACCAAGTATCATCAAGATTTGGTGAAAAAATGTTTGGTGAGATTCAGAAAACGAGAAGTTTTTGGAAGCTTGGCAACCCCTTTCAAACGAAAGTGTTCTTCCGCTGTCTCTGCATGGGGTACTTCAAGAGGAAACAAACCATAGAGATAGAACTTAGAACTACTTCATTTTGTCAAGTTTCACGGAGCTAGCACGAACCGTGTTTGATTTAGAGTTTCAAACACATCTATCTATATAGCAGAAAACAGAGTGAAACCTAAAATTTCAAACTGTTACTGGAAACGAACGCTTGAACCTAGAAGAGTGAAAGTTAGGCAGCCAAGTGGGCTCAGTGAACTGATCATTACCACCAAGTATCATCAAGATTTGGTGAAAAAATGTTTGCTGAGATTTCAGCAATCGAGTAGTTTTTTGGAAGCTTCTCAACCCCTTTCAAACGAAAGTGTTCTTCGCCAGTCTCTGCATGGGGTACTTCAAGAGGAAACAAACCATAGAGATAGAACTTAGAACTACTTCATTTTGTCAAGTTTCACGGAGCTAGCACAAACCGTGTTTGATTTAGAGTTTCAAACACATCTATCTATATAGCAGAAAACAGAGTGAAACCTAAAAATTCAAAATGTTACTGGAAACGAACACTTGAACCTAGAAGAGTGAAAGTTGGGCAGCCAAGTGGGCTTAGTGAACTGATCATTACCACCAAGTATCATCAAGATTTATTGAAAAAATGTTTGCTGAGATTTCAGCAAACTAGTAGTTTTTTGGAAGCTTGGCAACCCCTTTCAAATGAAAGTGTTTTTCTCCAGTCTCTGCATGGGGTACTTCAAGAGGAAACAAACCATAGAGATAGAACTTAGAACTACTTCATTTGCTCAAGTTTCAAGGAGCTAGCACAAACCGTGTTTGATTTAGAGTTTCAAACACATCTATCTATATAGCAGAAAACAGAGTTTAACCTAAAAATTCAAAGTGTTACTGGAAACGAATGCTTGAACCTAGAAGAGTGAAAATTGGGCAGCCAAGTGGGCTTAGTGAACTGATCATTACCACCAAGTATCATCAAGATTTGGTGAAAAAATGTTTGCTGAGATTTCAGCAAACGAGTAGTTTTTTGGAAGCTTGGCAACCCCTTTCAAACGAAAGTGTTCTTCGCCAGTCTCTGCATGGGGTACTTCAAGAGGAAACAAACCATAGAGATAGAACTTAGAACTACTTCATTTTGTCAAGTTTCACGGAGCTAGCACAAACCGTGTTTGATTTAGAGTTTCAAACACATCTATCTATATAACAGAAAACAGAGTGAAACCTAAAAATTCAAACTGTTACTGGAAACGAACGCTTGAACCTAGAAGAGTGAAAGTTGGGCAGCCAAGTGGGATTAGTGAACTGATCATTACCACCAAGTATCATCAAGATTTGGTGAAAAAATGTTTGCTGAGATTTCAGCAAACTAGTAGTTTTTTGGAAGCTTGGCAACCCCTTTCAAACGAAAGTGTTTTCGCCAGTCTCTGCATGGGGTACTTCAAGAGGAAACAAACCATAGAGATAGAACTTAGAACTACTTCATTTTGTCAAGTTTCAAGGAGCTAGCACAAACCGTGTTTGATTTAGAGTTTCAAACACATCTATCTATATAACAGAAAACAGAGTGAAACCTAAAAATTCAAAATGTTACTGGAAACGAACGCTTGAACCTAGAAGAGTGAAAATTGGGCAGCCAAGTGGGCTTAGTGAACTGATCATTACCACCAAGTATCATCAAGATTTGGTGAAAAAATGTTTGCTGAGATTTCAGAAAACGAGAAGTTTTTTGGAAGCTTGGCAACCCCTTTCAAACGAAAGTGTTCTTCGGCTGTCTCTGCATGGGGTACTTCAAGAGGAAACAAACCATAGAGATAGAACGTAGAACTACTTCATTTTGTCAAGTTTCACGGAGCTAGCACAAACCGTGTTTGATTTAGAGTTTCAAACACATCTATCTATATAGCAGAAAACAGAGTGAAACCTAAAATTTCAAAGTGTTACTGGAAACGAACGCTTGAACCTAGAAGAGTGAAAATTGGGCAGCCAAGTGGGCTTAGTGAACTGATCATTACCACCAAGTATCATCAAGATTTTGTGAAAAATGTTTGCTGAGATTTCAGCAAACGAGTAGTTTTTTGGAAGCTTGGCAACCCCTTTCAAACGAAAGTGTTCTTCGCCAGTCTCTGCATGGGGTACTTCAAGAGGAAACAAACCATAGAGATAGAACTTAGAACTACTACATTTTGACAAGTTTCACGGAGCTAGCACAAACCGTGTTTGATTTAGAGTTTCAAAGACATCTATCTATATAGCAGAAAACAGAGTGAAACCTGAAAATTCAAACTGTTACTGGAAACGAACGCTTGAACCTAGAAGAGTGAAAGTTGGGCAGCCAAGTGGGATTAGTGAACTGATCATTACCACCAAGTATCATCAAGATTTGGTGAAAAAATGTTTGCTGAGATTTCAGCAAACTAGTAGTTTTTTGGAAGCTTGGCAACCCCTTTCAAACGAAAGTATTTTTCGCCAGTCTCTGCATGGGGTACTTCAAGAGGAAACAAACCATAGAGATAGAACTTAGAACTACTTCATTTGGTCAAGTTTCAAGGAGCTAGCACAAACCGTGTTTGATTTAGAATTCCAAACACAGCTATCTATGTAGGAGAAAACAGAGTGAAACCTAAAAATTCAAACTGTTACTGGAAACGAATGCTTCAACCTAGAAGAATAAAAATTGGGCAGCCAAGT
>NW_027510509.1:555000-617112 GCF_048772815.1 Callospermophilus lateralis | reverse complement strand
AAGGAAGAAATAGAAGAAGCCATCAAAAGATAACCAACGAAAAAAAGCCCTGGACCGGATGGGTAAACAGCGGAGTTCTACAAAACCTTCAAAGAAGAATTAATACTGATTCTTTTCAAGCTCTTTCAAGAAATAGAAAAAGAAGGAGCTCTTTCAAATTCATTCTATGAGGCCAAAATCACCCTGATCTTGAAATCAGACTAAGACACTTCAAAGAAACAAAACTACAGACCAATATCTCTAATGAACTTGGATACAAAAATTCTCAATAAAATCCTGATGAATCGAATACAAAAGCATATCAAAAAAAATTGTGCACCATGATCAAGTAGGATTCACCCCTGGGATGCAAGGCTGGTTCAATATACGGAAATCAATAAATACTATTCACCACATCAATAGACTTAAAGACAAGAACCATATGATCATCTCGATAGATGCAGAAAAAAACATTTGACAAAGTACAGCATCCCTTTATGTTCAAAACACTAGAAAAACTAGGGATAACAGGAACTTACCTCAACATTGTAAAAGCTATATATGCTAAACCTCAGGCTAGCATCATCCTAAATGGAGAAAAACTGAAGGGATTGCCTCTAAAATCTGGAACAAGACAGGGATGCCCTCTATCACCACTTCTATTCAATTTAGTTCTTGAAATTCTAGCCAGAGCAATTAGACAATAGAAATTAAAGGCATAAAAATAGGAAAACAAGAACTTAAATTATCACTATTTGTGGATGACATGATAATATATATAACAGACCCAAAAGGGTCTACAAAGAAACTGCTAGAGATAATAAATGAATTAAGCAAAGATGCAGGATATAAAATCAACACGCATAAATCAAAGGCATTTATGTATATCAGGAGCAAAACTTCTGATATGGAAAGGAGGAAAACCACTCCATTCACAATATCCTCAAAGAAAATAAGATACTTGGAAATCAACCTAACAAAAGAGGTGAAAGATTTATATAATGAAAACTACAGAATCCTAAAGAGAGAGATAGAAGAAGATCTTAGAAGGTGGAAAAATGTACCCTGTTCATGGATAGGCAGAACTAACATCATCAAAATGGTGATATTACCCAAAGTTCTCTACAGGTTAAAATGGATGCCAATCAAAATCCCAATGGCATTTCTTGTAGAAATGATAAAGCAATCATGAAATTCATATGGAAAAACAAAAGACCCAGAATAGCAAAAGCAATTCTAAGCAGGAATTTGAATCTGGAGGTATAGCGATACCAGAGTTCAAACTGTACTACAAAGCAATAGTTATAAAAGCAGCGTGGTACTGGTACCAAAACAGGCAGGTGGATCAGTGGTAGAGAATAGAGGACACAGAAATCAATCCACAAAATTACAACATTCTTATATATGATAAAGAGGCTAAAAGCATATTGGGAGATGGATAGCATCTTCAACAAATGGTGCTGGGAAAATTGGAAACCCATATGCACCAAAATGAAACTGAATCCCTTTCTCTCGCCATGCACAAAAGTTAACTCAAAATGGATCAAGGAGCTAGTGATGAAATCAGAGACACTGCATGTGATAGAAGAAAAAGATGGCTATGATCTACATACTGTGGGGTCGGGCTCCAAATTCATTAATAGGACACCCATAGCCCAAGAGTTAATAACAACAATAAACAAATGGGACTTACTTAAACTAAAAAGTTTTTTCTCTGCAAGAGAAACAATAAGAGAGGTAAATAGAGAGTCTACATCCTGGGAACAATTTTTTACCCCTCACACTTCAGATAGAGCTCTAATATCCAGAATATACAAAGAACTCAAAAAATTAAACAATAAGATAACAAATAACCCAATCAACAAATGGGCCAAGGACCTGAACAGACACTTCAGAGAGGAGGACATACAATCAATCAACAAGTACATAAAAAAATTCTCACCATCTGTATCAGTCAGAGAAATGCAAATAAAAACCACCCTAAGATACCATCTCACTCCAGTAAGATTAGCAGCCATTATGAAGTCAAACAACAATAAGTGTTGGCGAGGATGTGGAGAAAAGGGTACACTTGTACACTACTGGTGGTACTGAAAATTGATAAGGCCAATTTGTAAAGCAGTATGGAGATTTCTTGGAAAGCTGGGAATGAATGCACCATTTGACCCAGCTATCACCCTTCTCGGACTAGAGGGTCTTAACAGAGCGTACTATAGGGATACTGCCACATCAATGATCATAGCGCCACAATTCACAATAGCTAGACTGTGGAACCAACCTAGATGTCCTTCAATAGATGAATGGTTGAAAAACTGTGGCATCTATACACAATGGAGTATTACTCAGCACTAAAAAATGGCAAAATCATAGACTTTGCAAGGAAATGGATGGCATTAGAGCAGATTATGCTAAGCTAAGCTAACCAATCCTTAAAAAAATGCCAAATGTCTTCTTTGATATAAAGAGAGCACCTAAGAACAGAACAGGGAGGAAGAGCATGAGAAAAAGACGAGTGGGGGGATAGAAAGGGGGAGAGAAGGGAAAGCATATGGAAATGGTAGGAGACCCTCAATGTTACACAAAATTACATATAAGAGCTTGTGAGGGGAAATGGGGGGAAAACAATGGAGAGAATTGAACAACAGCAGATGAGGTAGAGAGGAAAGATGGGAGGGGAGGGGAGGGGGGATAGTAGGGGATAGAAAAGGTAGCAGAATACAACATCACTATTATGCCATTATGTACAAATGTGAATGTGTAACCAATGTGCTTCTACAATTCGTATTTGGGGAAAAATGGGAGTTCATAACCCAATTGAGTCAAATGTATGAAAGATAATATATCATGAGTTTTGTAATGTTTTGAACAATCAATAAAAATAAATAAATAAATAAAGGTTTAAAATTGAGTGGCAAGAAATCAGCTAAAAAAGTGTTGAGATGCATTCATTTTGCTAAGCAGAAACTTTGTTTTGTGTAGTTGTATCTATCACAAATTTATTTTACCAGAAAACTGGCTTTTGAAAATACACTTAATTGAGATTAAAGGATAATCCACCTACCTTCATGAAAAATTCATAGCATTTCCTATATTTTTCATATTTCAATTTTTGGTAAATATTTTGTCATGGACCAGGTCTAGTCTTAGGCTATTCTTTCAGAATACTGCCTCATCTGATAAGTTGGTACAATGTGTTGGATTGTTCTTTTCATCTTTTATTTAATAGTTTCTAGCTGATAATGTGTATTTTTCATTATCTTTATTTGGACATACATACCCAACGATATCTTTGCATTTTATGTTTTACTGGGAAGAGACTCATCAAAAGCTCTGTATTATATGTATCAACAATCAAACATTTAGAGCATGCAATTATTCTTAATTTTGCATGAAAATATCTTTGTACCATTTACTTATAAAAATTTAGAACTATTAATAATGTCCCTACTGTAATAAGTAACTAATTACCAGAAAAATTAAACAATTCACTTTATATCAATTATGAATATGAAAAGTACTAAAATAAGTATTTGGCAATTAATGCATAATTGATAGAAATTGAAATCATAAGAAAGCCATTTAAAATGTCAGTGCATATGGTCCTTAAATAATAGGTTGTTCAAAAAAATTTCTCTAATTCATAAGATATAATATGCCATATTACAGCGTAACGTGATAAAAAACATTAAATTATCAATATTGATAATAAAGAATGATACCTTTTTTCTTAAATATGTTTATTTGATTTTCATTGTAAGATGTTAATTCTGGAAGACTTCAGAATTAAGAAAGTCTTGGTGTATATTATTTCTAACAGGCTAATCAAAGTACTTTTAAATATATATGTATGTATATATATATATATATATATATATATATATATATATATATATATATATATACATAATATATGTAATGCATATGCATGAATATAGACACATATGTATAATAAATGTATTGTAATATATCTATCAGGTGATTATAATTATTAAATTTTTTAAAAAAAATAGTGACTATAAAAAACAGTCTCAAATTTAAATTTCATAGCATACAACTGTTTGTAATGCCATGAGAGAAAAATAGATATGGAGGAAAAACGAAAAAGGAAGAGAGAGAAAGGGAAAAATGAGGAAGAAAGTGAGTAAAGAAGAGGGAGAGGCGTGTTCGATGTTAAGACAAAAGTGGAGCGGCTGGGTTTGTGATTCAGTGTTAACATGTTTGCCTAGTATGTGTGAGGAACTGGGTTCTATTCTCAGCACCACATACAAATAAAGAAAATGAAGATCCATCAACAACTTAAAAAATAAAAAATAAAAAACTAGAAATATTACTAAAATCCCAAGCATTTATGAATGTTAAATAATAAAATATATGTTACATAGCCTTATGTAATTTCTAGACTCCCCAAAAAAGTCATTAAATGTTGGATTATTAGTGCTATAACTAAAAATCCATTGCTCTTTCCTCTACATTCTGTGGCATTCTAGTGCTAAAATAAATTGTAGTATAACACCAAAAAAAAAAAAATCCTAATATTTCTACAGTAACTGACCCAGTTTAACATCAATGCAAGTAGATTCCTATGGGACATGATATGTACTTTGAAGTTTATTTTTATTCAACACTGGTACATTTCTATTTCTTGAGTTTATGCACATTATAGGATATATATTTCATCCACACGTTCACAAATTTATAGGCATTTATTTCACTTTCAATCACTTCCTCCTTCAGAAAACATGTATTCCTCCGTTTCTGACTGGTCTTTTCTTGAAACTTCTTTCCAAACACATTATTTTCGATTTCCATTATCACATTTGAAGCAAAACTCACACACCCCTCATAATAAACCATAACCCTAATATTACCATTAGATGTACAACTGGTTGGAATGAATGATTGTATATCAATATAAGATTTCTTACTTAGTTTCAGATATCAATTCAATCCATTATTTAAAGTGGAACCAGTTATATTATTTATTCACAATGTGGTATTTTCATGCATTATCTCTATATTCATAGACACAGGGTACACCTCTTTGTACCCCCAACACTAATTTATACGTCTTCAAAATATTGCTCCCAGAAATGTTGGAAGAAATACCCATGTCACCTGATCTACATATGCATTTTATCACTGAAATATTCTGGACACAAAAAGCAAAGGTCACACTTATGATTGTATCAAAGCTAAATGAAAAGTGAACATGGATTACTAAAAACATCCATGTCCAGGTTGCCTAATGCTCTCAAATGAAAATCCTATTGGTAACTACAAATTAGTTTCTTCCAAAGATTATATATTCAAACTCAACCCTGTTGAAAATGTCTAATCCTCTCACTCACTTTATACTTTGCCTGTTTTTGTAATGTCTCTATTGGTATCTGCTTTTCCACAGTTCATCATTGTGACTAAATCTTCACATGTTCTGAAACTTACATTCACACTCTAATCGAAATCCTATTGCTAAAGAACTTTTGGTCCAAATCCTATATTCACTCTTCTTCTTAAAACCTACCTACTATCTTCCTAATCATACCGACTATCACTTTTTGACTGGAGGTTCTCTTCTACATTCAATCATCCAGTTACAAGGTCTTATGCCATTGTATATCGATTTCTCTGAGACATTTTTGCAGAATGTAATTCAACGATAGGTATCCCAATCAAGGGCCCAATGATTTCTGGGCTTCAAATCTTACTTAGATTTCTGTTTATGTACATATATTTCACGTCTGTATTCTAATAAATATCACAGGTTCCAATAACATTATTCATCCAGCAGAATGGTTCCTAACCGAAAATGAAAATGTTATTAACCGTAACCATACACTGTTCCCTCAATCTAACTTTACAGAAGAGCAGTGACAGTGTTGGTCTTACAATACAGGAATGCATGGGATCTTCCACCTGCTGAGAACCTCAAAGGTACATGCAGAAATGATCCCTGGAGAAGATGTAGGCAGCGATGAAGGACCTGAGAGAGCAAAAGTCATCTCAATGGCAAACAACCTGGTAGAATTAAGGAATGTGTCTGAATCAGCCTCATTCTTCTTAATACAGAGAAGATAGACCAAACCATGCCTGTGTGGAGAGCTGTTTCCTGGTCCCTATGTTTGATATACGATTCGAACTTGTGAAAGTGTCACAGGATGTAGGGGCATCCTCCATCTCATGGGAACCTTGGAGGCAAATGTTAGGACAACGTGGTTTCCAAGGCAGTGACCTCATTCAGTTCCTCAAGGAAGTGACTTCACCTCACTTCCTTGGTGATGGAAGTCTCTGAACTTGGGATCCAGGAAGCCAGGCACCCAGAGCCATAACCCGTCCAAGTCCCAGTGGTCTAACTTGTTTGGATTTACGAAGGACAGAGTCAATATTTCTTGGTACCTACTGATTTGAGGATGGCCAAATGCCAGGAAACCTCTGAAGAGGGTCCTATCCTGATAAAGCAGGTAGTGGATCACCGCTGGCTCCTGACTACTTCACAGAGTTGGCAAAGTAGAGCAGATCTGAGACAGGACAGGCCATTTTGGGAGAACATAGTATGGCCCACAGTCAGAGGACACTCCGGATATGACAGACCTACTTGGGGGAAGGAGGTGCCTTTGCGGGTGTGGGTGTGGGTTTGTGGTTTTGTCTCATGTTCTGAGAATACGAAAGAAAGGCGGTTTGATTGGATTGTAGTGAACTGTTTCTAGTAAGTCGTTTGACAAGGCGAGTCTTTCTATGTCTGTGTATCCCACTGTGTCCGTGGTTGTCGACATTAGAAAAGAGAATGCATCAGTTGATGTGTTCTGTCTAGTAGAAAGCTTCGCAGCATTCATCCTGCCCAATTGATGAATGGACTGCGGCTTGCCTCATGGATGGGCAACACCTACTATCTGCCTAAGTTCCTGTTTTCTTCCTGAATTCTGGCCACTCTCCCGAATAGGCACATAGTTTTGTGTTTAAGATATGTACCACCTCAAGCTCTGTTAAATGGCCATGTACTGGACAGCTGAAGGGAATGGGAGAATATCAGAAAACTCAGATATCAGTGTGACCAGGAAAGTCTCAGTGGAGAAACCCTGCTATGGGCCATTCTCTTACTATGTATCTGTTTCCCTGAATGTCAGGAAGTTCTTTGCCTCAGGCCACCCTCATGTGAAGCCTGAAAAAAAGAGTTTTCAAATGAAAATGAATGGGCATCACCTGTGGCTCTTTGCTTAATTTCTTTGCAAAGGGATGTGTCTGAATCACCCTTTGGCCCTGTGTGTGGTTGTGGCTTAGATTCTCAGCCCCTGATGGATCTAAAGAAAGATCCGATGTGTGCATCCAAAACCAAAATTTCAAAAAGATCAGTTATGATGGATGAAGTCTCTTGCCTTTCTTTGTTAGGTTCCTGAACTACATCAAGTGAGAATAGGGATCCTTTGGTTCAAATAAATTTTTGAAAGCCCTGAAGAAGTGCTTGGGTTTTCTTATGACTCCAATTCACATAAAGAATCTATACCTGACAGTCAGTAGGCCTCAAATTGGAGAAGCAGATCAGTATTAACTGCGGTCTTATTTTATCACTCCTGGTTCACATGCAGGGTGTCCAGGCCACCATGACTTTAGGCAAATGAGCGGCAAAGGAGCTTATTTTGGACACTAACCCATACCCTACTAGACTCTGACTAGTAATCCTAACATGATGGAGAATAATAACCCCAACAGAATAGAAATACAAGAAGCTTTGAGGATTCATGTTGTATAGTTGTACTTGCCTTTTGCATTATATAGGGTAGGAGTTATAAATTTAGTCAATTTTTAATTGAAACAGTTCTCCATGTGTTTTTAAAGTTCACAACCATGTGAATTCCTCTCTCCCTTTCTCTGTAGCCTATTCAGAACATGTATTTTTATATGCACATTTAGAATCCTACCTGGTATCACATGTACATTCTTGAGAGGTTGCTGACTTAGCAGATACAAATTGTCAGAAGAGATCACTCCTCTGAATGCTGTTGGAAGTGAAAATTCAAACTATGGGTGACTTCCTAGTTGAACAACATTATACATAAATCCACGTTTAGTAAAATTAATATTTTTGGCTATGTGGATTATATATATTTCATGATATATATATATATTGCTACATTTTAATGTCTGTTTGAGTGTGTGTGTGTGTGTGTATAGATAGATAGATAGATAGATAGATATACACTCTCCAGATTTTTGAAAATATGAAACATATGTGTCTTATTATATACTCCCTAAATTCATTCATGTACATGTATGTGGATTTATAATCAACTTTTCACAAGATTATTTTCAAAAATATTCATCCACCTGAAATACATATTTGTTTCCTAGTACTAAAAACAAACTTCAGTGAATGGTGCATACAAATCCAAATATTTCTACAGTAACTGTCCCAGTTTAACATCAATGCTTGTAGATTCCTATGGGACATGATGTGTATTTTGACGTTCATTTTTTAACAAAACTGGTACATTATTATTTCTTCAGTTTATGCACATCATAGGATATATATTTCATTAACAAGTTCACAAATTTATAGGCATTTGTTTCGCTTTCAATAACTTCCTTATTCAAAACTCTTGTATTCCTCCAGGTTTCTTGTCTGGTCTCTTCATGAGACTTCTTTCCAAACTCATTATTTCTGAAATCCATAATCACCTTTGAAACAAAATTCACACACTCTTTATGATAATCCATAAGCCTAATATTAAAATAAGATGGATACCTGGTTGGATTGAATGATTGCATATCAATATAAGATTTCCTGTATATTTTCAGATATCAATTCAATCCATTATTTAAATTTAGAACTTGTTACATTGTTTAATCAAAGTTTTGTCTATTCATGCATTATCTCTATATTCCTAGACACAGGGTACACCCATTTGTAACGCCAGTACTAATTTATATATCTTCAAAATATTGCTCCCAGAAACGGTGGAATAAATACTTATGTCATCTGATCTACATATACATTTTATCACAGTAATTTTCTGGACACAAAAAGCAAAGTTCACACTTATGATTTTACCAAAGCCTTAATGGAAAGTGAGTATGCATTACTAAAAACATCCATGTCCAGGTTGCCTAACGCTCTCAAATGTGAATCCTATTGGTCACTACATATTTGTTTCTTCCTAAGATTATATATTTTACCTCAAGCCTGTTGAAAATGTCTAATCCTATCAATCACTTTATCATTTGCCTGATTTACTAATGTCTCTATTAATATCTGCTTTCCTACATATTTTCCACAGTTTATCATTGTGACTGACTCTTCACATGTGCTCACATTTTCATTCACTCTCTACCCGAAACCCTATTGCTAAAGAACTTTTGGTTTAAATCCTACACTCTCTCTGCTTTCTAAACCTACTCACTATCTTTCAAATAATACCGAGTATCCCTTTTTGACTAGAAGTTCTCTTCGACATTCCATCATCCAAGGTACAAGGTCCTATGCCATTGTACATCGATTTATCTGAGACATCTCTGCAGAACATAATTCAAAGCTAAGTATCCCAATCAAGGGCCCAATACCCTTCTGGGCTTCAAATCTTACCTAGATTTCTGTTTTCATTCTAATATTTCACTTTTACATTCTTGTAAATATTACAGGTTCCCAATACAATTATTCATCCTGCAGAATGATTCTTAACCCAAATCGAACCTTTTATTAACCCTAACCATACACTCTTCCCTCAATCTAAGTTTACAGAAGAGCAGGGACAGAGTTGTTTTTACAATACAGGAATGTAGGTCATCTTAAACCTGTTGAGAACCTCAAAGGTCCATGCAGAAATGATACCTGGAGAAGATGCAGGCAGCTATGAAGGAGTTGAGAGAGCAAAAGTCACCTTGCATGGCAAACCACCTGGTCAGGATGAAGGGTCGTGTCTGAATCAGTCTCTCTATTCTAAATGTAGAGAAGGTGGACCAAACCAGGCCTTTGTTGAGAGATGTTCCCGGGTGCCTATGGTTGATATACCATTCTAACTTGCGAAAGTGTCACAGGAAGTAGGGGCAGCCTCTATCTCATGGGACCCTTGGAACCAACTGTTAGGACAAAGTGGTTGCCAAGGGAGTGAACTCATTCAGTTCTTGAAGGAAGTGTCCTACCTCACTTTCTTGGTATTGGAACTCTCTGAAATTGGGATCCAAGATGCCAGACACCCAGAGCCAGTCCCAGTCCCACTCCCACTGGGCTCAGTTGTTTGGATTTACCAAGGACAGAGTCAGTCTTTCTTGGTACCTACTGCTGAGAGAATGGCCAAATGCCAGGACAGATATGAAGAGGGTCTTTCCTGAGAAAGCAGGTAGTGGCTCACCACTGGATCCTGACAACTTCACAGAGTTGGCCAAGGCAACCAGAACTGAGACAGGACTGGCCATTTCGGGGAACATAGTTTGGCTCAACAGACAGAGGACACACTGGAGAGTCAGAGACTTACTTGTGGGAAGGAGATGCCTTTGTGGGTGTGGGTGTGAGTTTGTGGTTTCTGTCTCATGTTCTGAAAATAGGTAGGAAAGGTGGTTTGTTTGGTTTGGAATGGACTGTTTCTAGTAAATCGTTTGACAAGGTGAGTGATTCTAGTTCGGTGTATCCCACTGTGTACGTGGTTTTGGACATTAAAAAACAGAATGCACCAATGGATGCATCCTGTCTAGTAGAAAGCTTCCCAGCATTCATCCTGCTCAACTGATGGATGGACTGCGGTGTGTCTTATGGATGGGGAACACCTACTATCTTCCTAAGTTCCTGTTTTCTTCCTGAATTCTGGCCACTCTCCAGAATAGGCTCATGGTTTTGTGTCCAAGATATATACCACCTCCAAGCTCTGTGCCATGGCCATGTACTGGACAGCTGAATGGAATGGGAGAATCACAGAAAACTCAGATATCAGTGTGACCAGGAAAGCCTCAGTGGAGAAATCCTGCTTTGGCCATTCTCTTACCTATATTTCTGTTGCCCTGAATGTCAGGAAGTTCTTTCCCTCAGCCCACCCCTTTGTTAAGCCTGAAGAAAACAGTTTTCAAATGGAAATGAAAGGGCATCACCTGTGGCTCTTTGCTTAATTTCTTTGTAAAGGGATGTGTCTGAATCAGCCTCTTGGCCCTGTGTGCGGTTGTGGCTTAGATTCTCAGCACCTCATGGATCTAAAGAAAGATCCCATGTGTGCATCCATAACCAAAATGGCAAAAAGATCTGTTATGGTGAATGAAGTCTCTTGCGTTCCTTTGTTAGGTTTCTGACCTACATCAAGTGAGAATAGGAATCCTTTGGTTCAAATGAATTCTTCAATGCCCTGAAGAAGTGGTTGTGTTTTCTCTTGACTCCAAATCACATAAAGAATTGTTACCTGACACTCAGTAGGCCTCAAATTGGAGAAGCAGAGCTGTATTAACTGCAGTCCTATTTTATCACTCCTGGTTCACATGCAGGGTGTCCAGGCCACCATGACTTTAGGCAAATGAGGGGCAAGGGAGCTTATTTTGGACACTAACCCATACCCTACTAGACTCTGACTACTAATCCTAATATGATGGAGATTAATAACCCAAACAAAATAGAAATACAAGCAGTTCAGAGGAGTCATGTTGTATAGTTGGACTTGCCTTTTGCATTATATAGGGTAGGAGTTATAAATCTAGTCAATTTTTAATTAAAATAGTTCTCCATGTGTTTTTAAAGTTAACAAATATGTGAATTCCTCTCTCCCTTTTTGTGTAGCCTATTCAGCACATGTATTTTTATATGCACATATAGAATCCT
The DNA here is from genome assembly GCF_048772815.1 of Callospermophilus lateralis. Taxonomy (NCBI): domain Eukaryota; kingdom Metazoa; phylum Chordata; class Mammalia; order Rodentia; family Sciuridae; genus Callospermophilus; species Callospermophilus lateralis. The sequence continues at coordinate 605,348 of NW_027510509.1, read as the reverse complement.
ACCTGGTATCACATGTTCATACTTGAGAGGTTTCTGACTTGGCAGATACTGCCGCGGTCCGGTTGGAGCAAAATAACCAAATAACCGGGGGGGGGTGGGGGTTATGAATAACATGTGTATGTTGATATAGCAGGAGTGGAAGCCATTTATTGTAGGACAATAGAGGTATTTATACATTCCACCCAGGTTATCTAATTAACATAAACTAGATACTGCAGTCAACCAATCAGGAATCTCCACACTTAATGGCTCGCTTTTGTTACATCTCAAACCACTCCCTCTGGCATTTTGCCAGGCATCATCCAGACTTGTTTACACACTCTAACATTCCCCTGGCAAAATGCCAGGTGTTATTTTGACATGTTTACAGACTCTAACATTTCCCCCTTTTATTTAATTTAAATAAAGACCACAGTGGTTTTTACAGAAACACCATAAATAACCTGCTACAAACAGAAAGGGAGGATACAAAATGTCACAATACAAGCCAATTGATGAAGCACTTGGAGAAATAATACCAGCAATGACACTGTTAGCAAAGACACCGAGTTAAAATTTGTTATAGATTACAGTTTGTTGTCTCAGTCCAGGTAAAGCAGTGTCTCAATAGATTAACTCACAGTTCAGGTAAACCACAGTCCAGGTATGTTCTGCAGGCAGCTAGCTTAAATCACAGTCCTGGTAAGTTCTGCAGGCAGCTAGCTTAAATCACAGTCCATGTAAATTCTGCAGGCAGCTAGCTTAAATCACAGCCCAGGAAAGTTCTGAAGGCAGCTAGCTTGATCCAAAGTCTCCTCCGTTTCTCAGCCGAAGTCTCCTCCGGTTTTCAGCAACACTGGAAATTCTTCCACCCTTGTCCTCACCGGCACTGGGATGAAGGCAGGAACTCCTACCACTGGCTAAAGAAAATCCTATAGTATTCCACCAGGTGCTAAGAAAACAACCTTCTGAAAAATTTAGTACATTATCTCAAGGTTTTTTACATTTGAAAAAAGCCTTAATAGTGCTTATTATTTATTATCTTCCGGGTGTGGGAGAACCATTGTAGCTTAGTTATTGGCATTGAAAATGACCAAACATCAGGGAGCCAGTAGCATCTATGGCTGGCTGTAGCATCCTGGGCAGCCACAGATGGCCCTGGGGAGTGTCCAGGACTCAAACTGCCACGGGGCCCCGCTCCCCAGGCTGGGGGCGGGGAATTGCCGGCTGCCACTGCTTGAAAAGCCCTTGCTGCACAGTGACTGGCTTGAGCATGTGGCAGCCGAGGCGCCTATTCACACACACTCCGGAAACGAAAAGTATTCAGTAACAGCCTTTTGCTGAAACTTTTTTTCCTGATAATCCTTCTTCTTCTTAACTTTCTTTTTCTTTCTGATTAGACTTCCTGGGCTTCCATCAACACATGCCCTAATTGCACTTGTTTCCACTGGGGTGCCTCTTTCCATTATCAATTTACTTCTCACCCCTTCCTTATTTTCATCACAAAGACAATACAATACACTGAGATAAAACAAGACACAATCATACTGTATCAATCTTCTCCATTTTTTGAAATGACCGTTTTTCCTCTCCCCCTATCTGCCTAGGGATGAGCAGATTTGCTCCCATCCTATCTATGGATGGGCAGCTTTTATTCGTCACTTACCCCCAAGTGTCCCAGGGCTCCCTGTATGGGCCACCATCTGCAGCAGTCCCACTGCAGCAAAATAACCGGGGCAGGGGGTGATGAATAACTAGTGTATGTTGATACAGTAGGAAAGGCGTGATAGGTAGGAAAGGCTATTTGTTTGGTATTGAGTGGACTGTTTCTAGTAAGTTGTTTGACAAGGCAAGTGTTTCTATATCTGTGTATCCCACTGTATCTCTGGTTGTAGACATTAGAAAAGATAATGCATCAATGGATTTGTCCTCTCCAGGAGAAAGTTTAACAGCATTCATCCTGCCCAATTTATGAAAGGACTGTGGCTTGCCTTATGGGTGGGCAACACCTACAATATTCCTAAGTTCCTGTACTCTTCCTGAATTCTGGCCACTCTCCACAACAGGCTCATGGTTTTGAGTCCAAGATATGTACCACCTCCAAGCTCTGTGACATGGCCATGTACTGGATAGCTGAAGGGAATGGCGAGCATCTCAGAAAACTCAGATAACAGTGTGACCAGTAAAATCTCAGTGGAGAAACCCTGCTTTGGGCCTTTTCTTACATAATGTTCTGTTGCCCTGAATGTCAGGAAGGTCTTTGCCTCAGGCCAACCCTTTGTGAAGCCTGAAGAAAACAGTTTTCAAATGGAAATGAATGGGCATCACCTGTGGCTCTTTGCTTAATTTCTTCCAAAAGGGATGTGTCTGAATCAGCCTCTTGGCCCTGTGTGAGGCTGTGGCTTAGATTCTCAGCACCTGATGGATCTAAAGAAACATTCCTTTTGTGCTTCCAAAACCAAAATGGCCAAAAGGGCAGTCATTGTGGTTGAAGGCCCTCGCCTTCCTCTGTAAGGTTTCTGACCTACATCAAGTGAGAAGAGGGATCCATTGGGTCAAATGAGTTCTTCAAAACCCTGCAGAGGCTAGCCCGTAATTGCTTGGGTTTTCTCATGACTCCAATTCACATAAAAAATCTATACCAAACAGTCAGTAGGCCTCATATTGGAGAAGCTGGGCAGTACAAATGGCAGGCATATTTGATCACTACTGGTTCACAGGAAGGGTGTCCAGGCCACCCTGATTTTAGGCAAATGAGGGGTAAGGGAGCTTATTTTGGACACTGTCGGGAGCTTTGCCCCTCATGGAAAACCCCAGCCAGAGGTTATGATGAGTGTCTATATGGAAGAAGATGAGGGCCATGTGGGAGTGTTTTGGTTTTAATTGTGGTCATTTGTGTGGTGGTTGAAATAGATGACTGGGTCCACCTGGGCTTGAAGTCTGGTGTGATTCCCCTTACAGACTGAGTTCTGAAACTGACCTCAGAGAAATATTGCCATGAGTTCTCTTGGGATTTTAGGAGGCCACGCATTAGAGTCGCCCTTGGAAACTGAGATCAAGTCCCAGGGTGGCTTTCCACAGAGCATCGGGAATCTCAGCCAGGATATCACATGATTTTATTATGAAAGACTTGGCAGCCATAGATGAGATTCAAAACAAACATGGACCTCACACTCTAGACCTCAATGGGCCTGGGTTCATGTGATCTTTTGGCCACTCTTTGGGAAGCCTTGACTGTGAGAATTCTCCAGAGCTTTCATTGAAATGAGCTTCCATACCATTTAATGGTTCTTGAAAGAATTGAAACCTACAGTGCCTCCAACTTCATCCGTGAAAAATGCTAGATAAATACCAAGAAATTTTTGAAATTCCCATAACCAGGTGTCAGAGGAGAACATTTGGATGTCCTGTTGCTGATCAGGAGTGTTCCAGACAGTGGTTTGATTGACTGGGTTTCATGAAAATGGTGTAGAACTGAAATGCCAGTATGTTGGAGCCTGCTGAGTATTGGGCCCAGAACTGTGGTGTGCAGGTGTGGGATAAAACATTTGTGTTGGGGCCATTTGGATCTACCATTGACTTCCAAATGGCTTGTGACTGACATGGTGCAGCCAGCAGACCCTTATATGTAAAGGCATCTTGTTATATGGAGAGGTTTCAGGGCAATGTTACGAATCAGGTTGCTATCTTCAAGTGGGCAAGCTATGTGGGATAGAATCCTGGTTGGTGCATTCTCTTGCAGACTCTGACCGACCACACGTGACAGAACTACCTTCAGCACTGTGTCCCAGTTGAACTTCTTGTATTTCGTAGAGCAAATACCAAACTCCCAGTGCAGCAGCAAGAAACACCATGAATAGTGGAGGATGACTAAATGGGTACACAGTCCACACAGGGAGACACTTAGCCTTCAGTGGCCACAGTTTACCTACAAAGAGAGAATTCAGCACTTTGCCTCATTTTCATTGGAAAATAAGAAACCAATTTCTTCAGGTCACATAGATGCAGAGCCAGCTTTGATGGTCTCACAACAAAGGAAGCTAAAGCTCCTGAAAACAACATATATTTCAAGTGCCCAACCTCAGAGGCAGTTTCTCAAAAAGTCGTTAGGCCAGCAGAGCTCCATGTTTGTGGAGTGTTTACCTGTTAGACAAGGATGCAAGAAAAGACCACTGACTCCAATTAAAATCAAATTAAACTAAGCTTATTATTTTCACCAGCCAGGCTAACTCTCCCTCCCAAAACGGCCGGAACAAGACAGCAACCCCAACTTACCTACAGCCCAGCTTTAAAGCCCAGAAAGTTACACAAAAGGGGGGTTAGAGATAACAGAACTCGGACAAGCATCACACTAATGGTAGTTTATATATATATATATATATATATATATATATATATATATATATATTTTTTTTTTTTTTTTTTTTTGCTGGCCCCAACATCAGAATTTGTGAGGACCATTAGACCCTCAGAGATGGTCATTGTCTGTCCAGGGAAGGCCAATATTTATGATTTGTCGCTAATGTTTCACAGAGTGCTGCTATCTGGTCAGAGAGCCAGACATGGGTGAGTTCAAGGCATGGGCAGGCATTCCAAGCAGGTTCAGAATTTGCAGTAATTTATAGTAAAGCCAAAATTATCTTATCATGGCTTTGTGGCAAGATGGCTCCCAATTTTAATAAAAGATCAGGTTGGGCCTATCATTCCCCCCTTTTCTTATGTGTTCCTTTCAAATCTTTGATAGATTAAGGGAAGTGCACTGAGGAAATTTAAATCTCTCAGGTAACAGTCTCCAAATTTCTAGAACTCACCCAAAACGGGTCTCCCTGATTTTACCTGACTTAATTAATTACGTATATTGATAGTCCTTTTATTTTTGGCTCCATTGTTGTAAGAAGGGAGGCCTCACGCATTTTGGATTCTTCTGCGCTGAGAGAGGGTGACGTAAGGGTCATGGCATGAGGGACATGAGTTGCCTTTTAGAATTTAGTTGAGGGACATGAGTTGCCTTTTAAATTTCAGCTTGGTTTGAAGTCTGGTTGGGGAAGAACAGGTTGTAAAGTCATCTGGGAATGGGTTCTTCTATGAGAGTAACAAAAACCATGAGTAATGAATAAATGTTGCAGCAGCTGGAACATGTCACCGTATAGAAGTTCCCTCACCATTCTTTAATATCCTCAGTTATCAGGACTGTCAACTTAATATTTAATTTTTTGTTTTACAGTTGTCCCTCCCCATAAGATACAGTTTATTAATTTAATGTCATCTGATCTTGCAAAATCCTTTTTCTAGTATGACCTCTGTGTCTAATAGAGAAACCTTTAATTCTGTTACTCAGGGCTGGATAATCATACTAGCAAACACCAAGCCTACCTCTGTAGGTTAGGAATATCTGTAGGCCCTAAACTAAATTTTCTGCCTCTGGCAGCTCCTCTTAATAGTCTCTTTTTATAGTTATCAGGCATTCCTGTCTGAGAATCCTTCTTTGTAACCTCCAGTCTTACTTATTTTGGGAGGCTAACATAAAGTGTATACCTTAAAATATTAATATTTGTTTTCTTGGCCGATTCATTTAACTTTAATTTTAAATCCTAATCTTAAACATCCAGCAAATAAATTTTAACAGCCTTATATTGAGAGTACTGGGCTTTAATATCTATAACTTAATTATTATTTATCTTTTCATTAATTGGGATATGTATTATTCTGTCTGTCTTGTAGGTGATGACTTATTATCTTAAATTAACCCATGTTGTGTTATTAAAGCAACACTTCTGTAAAAGACTAACAGGGAATCTTTAGATCACTTATAAGCAAATTAAAAATAAAATTTTTTAACAAGAGTAAAAATACTTAGTTTCTGTAATAGCTACCCTAAATTTTTTGGCTGAGTTATACATTATATGCCCTGTTTGAGATCCTAGTAGTCTTCACAGAAAAACAAAAGAACTTTTGAACATAACTTTAAATGAAATAAAATCTGACCTACTCCTTTTGTAGTCATTCTCACATGTAGTAAGATGGGACACAGTGCCTTATCTCAGGTAAGGCAGGCCTCTTTATAAATATTAAGTGTTTTAGTTCTAAAGCTGATCATTGTTTTTTAAATATCATTTTACAAAGTTTACATAAATTGTTTGAGGTCACATGAACATTATCTAACATCATATGACATCACATTTAAAACATGGATTAAAGAAAGGCTGAAAGATTTTAACCTTTACATATATTAGGCTCTGATTAACTTAAAAATACATTTAAATTGTTCCCCAATGAAAAAAGTAACATAAAACTTTACATATCTTATTGATAACAGGTAAATAAATCCCCAGTACATTTTTTTTACCATACAACTTCAGAATACCAGCTTGATATAATGCTCTTTAAATGTTTCTAACTTACAGACTTGTATACCTGGAAGATATGAGCACATTAATAGCATCAAAATTACATTGATATTTCTAGATTAACCAAGTTTAGCTTTTAAAGAAATGGCAGTAGAGTGCTCTAAAATAACAGTTCTTATTTAATCAGTTGTTTAATTTTTATGGTTGCTTGCTCTAGAAAAAATAAAACTTAATAAACACAATGTTATGGGTAAACTTATGTTTTCAGAAATTTTTGTCTCTTTAACACATGACTGATTTTTACAATCTGATACAGACCTTAGTAAATCAATCGGGTATCTAACAAATGTACTCAAGAATGAGAAATTCCACATCAAATTTACTTTACTTATTTATTAAAATATTAGACAAATGTATTGAAGAGTGTAAACCATTTTTTTGTTGAAGGAAAAGTCCTAGAATCAAGGCATTTTAGACATTTTGTAGATATTAATATTTTATTAGATTTTTGAACACCTATAAAAACTTGTAAGCTTAAATTTAAAAACATTTATTTTTATCTGTTTATCCAATTTAAATTGAACAATTTTAATCACGTGAATTAAAGATCTTTGGATCCATTTTTTTTTAAATTAATTTTTATTGTAGGTTGTTCAAAACATTACATAGTTCTTGATATATTACATTTCACACTTGATTCAAGTGGGATATGAACTCCCGTTTTTACCCCATATACAGATTGCAGAATCACATCAGTTGCACAACCATTGATTTACATATTGCCATTCTGGTGTCTGTTGTATTCTGCTGCCTTTCCTATCCTCTACTCTCCCCACTCCCCCATCCCCTCCCCTCTTCTCTCTCTACCCCCTCTACTGTAATTCATTTCTCCCCCCTCATATTTTTCCTCCTTTCCCCTCACTTCCTCTTGTATGTAATTTTGTATACCCCTGAGGGTCTCCTTCCATTTACAGGAAATTTCCCTTCTCTCTCCCTTTCCCACCCACCTCTCATCCCTGTTTAATGTTAATCTTCTTCTCATGCTCTTCGTCCCTACTCTGTTCTTAGTTACTCTCCTTATATCAAAGAAGACATTTGCCATTTGTTTTTGAGGGATTGGCTAGCTTCACTTAGCATAATCTGCTCTAATGCCATCCATTTCTCTCCAAATTCTATGATTTTATCATTTCTTAATGCAGAGTAATACTCCATTGTGTAAAAATGCCACATATTTTTTATCCATTCGTCTATTGAATGGCATCTAGGTTTTGCTTCCACAGTCTTGCTATTGTGAATTGTGCTGCTATGAACATGGATGTAGCAGTGTCCCTATAGTGTGCTCTTTTTAGGTCTTTAGGGAATAGACCGAGTAGGGGAATAGCTGGATCAAATGGTGGTTTATTCCCAGCTTTCCAAGAAATCTCCATACTGCTTTCCAAATTGGCCGCACCAATTTGCAGTCCCACCAGCAATGTACAAGAGTACCCTTTTCCCAACATCCTTGCCAGCACTTGTTGTTGTTTGACTTCCTAATGGCTGCTAATCTTACTGGAGTGAGATGGTATCTTAGGGTGGTTTTGATTTGCATTTCTCTGACTGCTAGAGATGGTGAGCATTTTTTCATATACTTGTTGATTGATTGTATGTCCTCCTCTGAGAAATTTCTATTCAGGCCCTTGGCCCATTTGTTGATTGGGTTATTTGTTATCTTATTGTCTAATTTTTTGAGTTCTTTGTATATTCTCGATATTAGGGCTCTGTGTGAAGTGTGAGGAGTAAAGATTTGTTCCCAGGACGTAGGATCCCTATTTACCTCTCTTATTCTTTCTTTTGCTGAGAAAAAACTTTTTAGTTTGAGTAAGTCCCATTTGTTGATTCTAGTTATTAACACTTGTGCTATGGGTGTCCTATTGAGGAATTTGGAGCCCAACCCCACAGTATGTAGATCATAGCCAACTTTTTCTTCTATCAGACACCATGTCTCTGATTTGATATCAAGTTCCTTGATCCACTTTGAGTTAACTTTTGTGCATGGCAAGAGAAAGGGATTCAGTTTCATTTTGTTGCATATGGATTTCCAGTTTTCCCAACACGATTTGTTGAAGATGCTATCCTTCTTCAATTGCATGCTTTTAGCCCCTTTATCGAATATAAGATAGTTGTAGTTTTGTGGATTGGTTTCTGTGTCCTCTATTCTGTACCATTGGTCCACCCACCTGTTTTGGTACCAGTACCCTGCTGTTTTTGTTACTATTGCTCTATAGTATAGTTTGAAGTCTGGTATAGCTATCCCGCCTGATTCACACTTCCTGCTTAGCATTGTTTTTGCTATTCTGGGTCTTTTATTTTTCCATATGAATTTCATGATTGCTTTCTCTATTTCTACAAGAAATGCCGTTGGGATTTTGATTGGCATTGCATTAAACCTATAGAGAACTTTTGGTAATATCGCCATTTTGATGATGTTAGTTCTACCTATCCATGAACAGGGTATATTTTTCCATCTTCTAAGATCTTCTTATATTTCTCTCTTTAGGTTTCTGTAGTTTTCATTGTATAAGTCTTTCACCTCTTTTGTTAGGTTGATTCCCAAGTATTTTATTTTATTTGAGGATATTGTGAATGGGGTGGTTGTCCTCATTTCCATTTCAGAGGATTTGTGGCTCATATACAGGAATGTCTTTGATTTATGTGTGTTGATATTATATCCTGCCACTTTGCTGAATTCATTTATTAGCTCTAGTAGTTTCTTTGTAGACCCTTTTGGGTCTGCTAGGTATAGAATCATGTCATCTGCAAATAGTGATAATTTGAGTTCTTTTCCTATTTTTATGCCTTTAATTTTTTTCGTCTGTCTAATTGCTCTGGCCAGTGATTCGAGAACTATGTTGAACCGAAGTGGTGAGAGAGGGCATCCCTTAAAATTTGTTTTTATGAGTGCTTTTTTTATTATGAGCGCTCCTTATATATGTTAATTTCTGTATCATATATATGATTAAGAATATATATATATATAGACATACAACAAATAACAAAAGTGTGCACACATAATAATAGTAAAGGCCTTGTAGCTTTTAGCAGGTGAAATCTCCATTGCCATGTTTTAAAAACTCCACAGTTGGTCAAAGATAGAACTGATCAGAAAAACATTAACCTAGGTCTGTGGGATCAAAATTATGAGTTAGAAAAATTAAAGGATCTAAGGAAAAAAATAAGAGTCCTAGAAAAAATATCTGACCAGTAATTAGTAAATACCATACTATTTACTTTTTTTTTCCTTAAGCCTCATATCAGTCTCCTACTGATCTTGCAGGCTTCTTTCATTTGCATTTCAATCTAAGTCCTGGCTGAGGTCTGGAAGGAGCAGGAAAAAACTGCTATTCTGAGCAGACACCTCAGGCCTAACGCATTTTAACCATAATTTTCCAGATAGGATGTTGAAAATTTTGATACAAGCTTAAGACAAAATTTACAAAATTTTATATCTTTACATCTTGTGTTGTCAACAGATACCATACTATGATTTACTATCCTTGTCCAAATTAATGCACTGGTACACACAGTGACATTTTCCCAGGCTACCCAATTAAAAATTGGTGAAAAAAAAAAGACTGAATGATTGGAAAATTTCTTGCCAACTTGGAAGTAGAGTTCTTTAGTTTTCCATCCTAAGTATTTAAGTTCTCTGGCATGAATTATCTGAAATCATAAACTAAACAATTATCTCAATCTGACTTTTAACGGCAAGATTCTGCAATGCTTCAAAAACCCAATAAGCTACCAGATTGTTACAATAAAACATCATCATTTAGACACACATTCAGGTAAAATCATTCCCAAGAAACAATATATAATATCAACACATTATTGCACATGTCTTAAAGTGCCAGAAACAAAGACACACGACAGACAGAAAGGAGCTCCAGACTATGACTGACAGACAGAAGCCTTTAAAACAGAGCAGATAAGAGAAAAATCTCCTACACCAGTTGCACCACAGATGTCCCCACAAGGGGACCAGATGCTTTCACAGAGGAGCATCCTGAAATGTAAAATCAAGGGTCGCCATAGTGACTTTCCTGCATTTAGTGTCCCCTTTTTTTCCCTCTTTTTTAAGATGACAGAGGTGGCATTATCGTTAAATTGCAGGGAAAGACCTAGGGAATTCTCTGAAAAAATAAGGCTTCAGCAGCTGCTGGGAGTCCCTTAGTCCCTCCTTTTACTTACAGGATTTGCTCCTCTGTTTCAGTTCCACCACAAGCATGCTCCATCTCCTAACATTTCTGTAGTCAGCTCTCAAAAAGTTCCAGGGTGCGGGTGGGTTATCAAAATTTGTAACTTAAAGTTGGGTTCCTGAACTTGAAGCCAATTAATGCCAATTTAAAAATGAGGACAGGGTTTTGAGAAAAAGAAAAACGAAGGTTTATTGCTTTGCTAACAAAGATAAACACAGGGACTCTGCCAAAAGGTTGTGACTCTCTTTATCTGGAGGGACAAGGGATTTTAAAGGAGTTTCACTTATTAACCTGGGAGATACTCAGTTCTTAGGTCCCCCGCAGGCACTGCCCTCTGCAGTGAGTGTGCTCCAGGCAGCCAGCTAGGGGCTTCTATCATACTGCTTAACAAACGGGTGTAAAGTTCAATGCAGTTCCTTTAAACTCAGTCCAAAGGGTGTCAGGCTTACTTGCTTTATTTTCATGTCCGATATCCTTAAGTTTTCACCACAGAAATCACACAACAAAATGCACAAAAACAAACAAACAAAAAACATATAGAACACAGAACAAAACAAAAACAACAACAACAAAAAAAAAAAAAAAACAGAAATCCGGCGCCGAAACAGGAAAACAGAGGAGCAATGCAATGTCTTCCTAAAGCTCCCCGTAGGAGTGCATGCGTGCCCGTTGGCACCTCTCTACCCTTCCAGATGAATTCCCTAGAGAACAGAACAGATGACAGAATGATTCTTGTTACTGTCCCAGACAGGAGTATATGTGAGCCTCCTCAGTCCACCTCTCTGTCATCAGAAGAGATCTCCCTTAACCGGATATCAGATGTTATAAAGGCACCAATTACCTATGGATGCCTCCTCCACCAGGTGCTTGCTAATAGTTTTAATGTGATGGTTCACTGCAGTGCTCCCTGAACTGAAGGCTAACTCCAAGGCCTTGGACCATCTCAAGTTGCACAAACCCTAGAGTTGCTCTCAAGCTTGGAGCCCTGGAAGGAAGGCCAACTTCAGAATTTACAGCAGTCTGGTCTTGTGATCTTGTCCGGCAGGGTCATCTCACTGGGGAACTCCAAAATATTAGACCAGGAACGCATGTAAAGACCACTGACTCCTAGTAAAATCAAATTAAGGCAAGCTAATTATTTCAAAGGGAAAGGCTACCTCTCCCTCCCAAAATGGCGGGAGCAAGACAGCAAACCCACCTTTCCTATAGCCCAGCTATATAGCCCAGAAAGATGCACAAAAAGGGGGTTACAGATAACAGAACTTTAACAAGCATCACACTAACGGTAGTTTACATTTTTTTTTAAGCTCACCCCAACATCAGAAATTATGAGGACCATTAGAGCCTCAGAGACTCGTTGTCTGGCCAGGGAAAGAAAATATTTATGAGGTGTCACTAAAGTTTCAGAGAGGGCTGCAATCTGGTCAGAGAGCCAGGCATGGGTGAGTTTAAGGCATGGGCAAACATTCCAAGCAGGTTCAGAATTTGCAGTAATTTATAATAAATCCAAAATTATCTTTTCATGGCTTTCTGGCAAGTGGGCTCCCAATTTTAATAAATGATCAGGTTGGGTCTATCAACCCTGTCCCTTACTTTTGGAAACTCCCCTTCCACATCCAAGCTTGTGAACTCCTGAGCATTTTCCATTCCAGATATGTATTCACAGATTTTCTAACTCTTCTCCTCTAATTGTGTATTACTTGGGGCGAATGTAATGTCAAGGCATTGTTCTGGATGAGAATGGGAAGATTTTTTGCATACACATTGGATTCATTATCTAATTTTTCATTCGAAATACTTAATCCCTGACACTAAAACCTACCCTACTGGACTCTGACTACTAATGCAAATATGATGGAGATAAATTACCCCAACAAAATAGAAATACAAGCAGTTCAGAGGAGGCATGGTGCATAGTTGGACTTGCCTTTTGCATTATGTAGTGTAGGAGTTATAAATCTAGCAAATTTTCAATTTAAATAGTTCTCCATGTGTTTGAAAGTTAACAAATATTTGAATTCCTGTCTCCCTTTCTCTGTAGCCTATTCAACACATGTATTTTTATATGCACATATCAAATCCTACCTGGTACCACACGTACATTCTTGTGAGGTGGATGAATTGGCAGATACAATTTGTGAGAATAGATCACTCATTCTAAACGCTGTTGGAACTGAAAATTCAACCTATGGGTGAGCTTCCTAGTTGAACAACATTATACATAAACGCATGTTCAGTAAAATGAATATTTTTGGATCTGTGGATGATATATATTTCATGATTAATTTAGATTGCCATATATATTGCTACTTTTTAATGTCTGTGTGTGTGTGTTTTATATATATATATATATATATATATATATATATATATATATATATATACTCTCCAGATTTTTCAAAATATGAAATATATGTGTCTTATTATACACTCCCTAAATTCATTCATATTCATATATGTGGATTTATGATCAACTTTTCACAAGATTATTATCAGAAATATTCATCCACCTGAAATACATATTTGTTTCCTAGTACTGAAAACAAACTTCAGTGAATGGTGCACACAACTCCTAATATTTCTACAGTAACTCACCCAGTTTAACATCAATGCGTATAGATTCCTATGGGACATGAAGTGTATTTTGACGTTCATTTTTATTCAACTCTGGTACATTACTATTTCTTCAGTTAATGCACATCATAGGATAAATATTTCATCCACAATTTATCAAATTGATAGGCATTTGTTTCACTTTCAATCACTTCCTGATTCAGAACACATGTATTCCTTAATGTTTCTTGACTGCTCGTTTCATGAGACTTCTTTCCAAACACATTATTTTCAATTTCCATTATCGCTTTGAAGCAAATCTCACACACCCGTCTTGATAAACCATTAAAGTAATATTACCATTATATGTATAATTGGTTGGAATTAATGATTGTATATCAATATAAGATTTTCTGCATATTTTCAGATATAAATTCAATCGATTATTTAAAGTGTAATCAGTTATATTATTTATTCACAGTATGGTCTCTTCATGCATTATCTCTACATACATAGACACAGGGTACACCTCTTTGTACCCCCAATATTAATTTATATGTCTTCAAAATATTGCTCCCAGAAATGGTGGAAAAAAATACTCTGTCAACTGATGTACATAAACATTTTATCACAGTAATATTCTGGACACAAAATGCAAAGTTCACACTTATGATTGTACCAAAGACTAAATGGAATGTAAACATGGATTACTAAAAAAATCCATGTCCAATTTGGCTAATGCTCTCAAATGTCAATCCTATTAATGATTACATATTTGTTACTTCCTAAGATTATATATTCATATTCAACCCTGTTGAAAATATCTAATACTATCACTCACTTTATACTTTGTCTGATTTCATAATGTCTCTATAGATATCTGCTTTCCTACATATTTTCCCCAGTTCATCATTGTGACTCATTCTTCACATGTGCTGACATTGACATTCACTCACTAACCGAAACCCTGTTGCTAAAGAACTTTTGGTCCAATTCCTATACTCATTCTTTTTTCTAAACTTACTTACTATCTTCCTAATCCACCTACTGTCGCCTTTTGACTGGATATTCTCTTCGACATTCAATCATCCAAGGTACAAGGTCCTATGCCATTTTATATCGATTTATCTGAGACATCTGTGCAGAACATAATTCAAAGCTAAGTGTCACAATCAAAGGCCCAATTCCCTTCTGGGCTTCAAATCTTACCTAGATTTCTGTTTTCATACTTACATTTCACCTATTTATTCTTGTAAATATCGCAGATTCCCAATACCATTATTCATCCTGCAGAATGATTCCTAACTCAAATCGAATATGTTATTAATCCTAACCGTACACTCTTCCATCAATCTAACTTTACAAAAGAGTAAGGACACAGTTTGTCTTACAATACAGGAATGTAGGGGATCTTCCACCTGCTGAGAACCTCAAAGGTCCTTACAGAAATGATCCCTGGAGAAGATGTTGACAGCTATGGAGGACCTGAGAGAGAAAAATTCATTTTCCATGGAAAACAACCAGGTCAAAATGAAGGGATGTGTCTGAATCAGCCTCTCTCTTCTTAATGTAGAGTAGTTGGACCAAATCAGGCATGTGTGGAGAGCTGTTCCCGGGTGCCGATTTTTGATATACAATTCTTAGCTTGAAGTGTCACAGTAAGTAGGGGCAGGCTCCATCTCATGGGAACCTAGGAAACAACTTTTAGGACAAAGTGTTTGCCAAGGCAGTGACCTCATTCAGTTTCTGAATGAAGTGACCTACCTCACTTCTTTGGTGATGGAACTCTCTGAACTGGGGATCCAAGAAGCCAGGCACCCAGAGTCAGTCCCAGTCCCAATCCCAGTGGGCTCACATGTTTGTATTTACCAAGGACAGAGTCAGACTTTCTTGGTACCTACTGATGTGAGGATGGCCAAATGCCAGGAGAGCTCTGAAGAGGGCCAGTTCATGAGAAAGCAGGCAGTGTCTCACCACTGGTTCCTGAAAACTTCACTGAGTTGGCCAAGGAGACCAGATCTGAGAGAGTTTCCCAATACTATTATTCATCCCGAAGAATGATTCCTAACCCAAATTGAACATGTTATTAAACCTAACATACACTGTTCCCTCAATCTAACTTTACAGAAGAGCGGGGACAGTGTTGGTCTTACAATACAGGAATGTAGGGGATCTTCAACCTGCTTAGAAACTCAAAGGTCCATGCAGAAATCATTCCTGGAGAAGATGTAGGCAGCTATGAAGGACTTGAGAGAGCAAAAGTCATCTTCCATGGCAAACAACCTGGTCAGGATAAAGGAGTGTATCTGAATCAGCCTCTCTCTTATTAATGTAGAGAAGATGGATCAAACCAGGCCTGTGTGGAGAGCTATTCCTGAGTGCCTATGGTTTATATACCATTCTAACTTGTGAAAGTGTCACAGGAAGTAGGGGCATCCTCCATCTCAAGAGACCATAGGAAGCAACTGTTAGGACAAAGTGGTTGCCAAGGGAGTGACCTCTTTCAGTTTCTGAAGGAAGTGACCTCACGTCACTTCCTTGGTGTTGGAACTCTCTGAACTTGGGATCCAGGAAGCCAGGCACCCATTGCCAGTCCCAGTCCTACTCCTAGTGGGCTCACTTCTTTGGATTTACCAGGGACAGAGTCAGTCTTTCATGGTACCTACTGATGTGGGGATGGCCAAATGCCAGAAGAGCTCTGAAGAGGGGCCTTTCCTGAGAAAGCAGGTAGTGGCTCATGCTGGCTCCTGAAATCTTCGCAGAGTTGGCCACGAAGACCAGATCTGAGACAAGACAGGCTATTTTTGGGGAACATAGTATGACCCACCAGTCAGAGAATACTCCAGATAGTCACAGATGTACTTGGGGGAAGCAGGTGCCTTTGTGGGTGTTGGTGTGGGATTCTTTTTTTGTCTCATGTTCTGAGAATAGGTTAACCAGTACCCTGGTTATTAATTGGTAGTTACATTATGCTTATAGACCCCAGAACTCAGGACAGGTAGAAAAAATAAATAGAACCATTAAATAGACCTTTACGAAATTACTCTTAGAGACCTGCATAAAAGATTGGACTATGCTCCTGCCTTATCCACTGTTTCATGCAAGAAATACTCCCTCTGTTTCTTTGTGTAACCTCACCACCTGTGAAATTCTCTATGGTGCCCTTCCTCCAGTAAGGGACCTAACCCCAACTCTAAGACCTAAGGATCCCTTCCACACCCCCTAGCTTGACAGACTTAAAGCTCTTGAAAGAACTCATTGATATCTGTTCAAACAGCTGGCCACGGCCTACCAAACTGGGGACAAGGGGACTCCACTTCAATATAATGTAAGAGACTTCATCTACATAAGAAGACATCAGGTTTCATTCCTGGAACCCCGATGGAAAGGAACATACCAGGTACTACTTATAACACCTACATCAGTAAATGTATACGGAATCAATTCCTGGATCCATGCCTCTCATCTCAAGCCTGCGCTCTGTCCAGACTCTTGCTGGAAACTGGAAATGACTAGTAGCCCTTTCAAATTGTGTTTTCACCATATGAATAAGGCTATAGACTCTCCCCTTGGCCACCAGTAGTCCTAAACCTCATCAGGTGGTTCATCAGCGATGGCTGATCACAAATCCTACTAGAGAAGAAGTATGGTCTATCTCGCTTACAGCCCCCATAGGGACCTGGTTGCCATCTCTCCACCCAGACATTTGTCAGCTGGCTATAGGTTTTTCCTATTGGGATATATCTGATAAAGTGGATCCCACTAAAATTCTATTAAATACCTTCTGTGTCATCGATAATGGAAACAAACATTATGGATGTAGGGACACGCGAGCAAGATGCAGGTTGGCTAGCCCAGATTACTATGTTTGCACGGCAGACTATCAAAGCCACAAAGAGCCACGGCTGTGAGGGGAAAAAGCCAACTTCTTCTGTAAGTCATGGGGATGTTAGCATACAGGGACTGCCTGGTGGAACCCAAACTCCCCATCAAATTCAGTACACAGCATTGGCCATATTACCAATTAGACAACCAAAACTGATGGACCCCAGAAGGCTCTCTAGATCCTCAAATTATTCATGACATTTTTAACTTCTACAAGTGATCAAAAGGGTGGAAGGAGATTCCCCTATGTGAAGACCTTTTCCCTCCTTCACTCACGTCCTGAACTATGCTTCTCCAATAGATCCTAACCCTCAGCCTTCTGCTCCAGACTCTCTGCTTTCACTCCCACCTGAGCAACCTGATTTCTCCCCTCCATTTACTAGATCAAAAAACCAAACCTCGGCCGGTTCTCAGACAATTGCGCCCTTGCTGAGGTATCAGGTACTGAGGTACCCCTCCACCCACTCAGTCCTCTTTTCTCCAGTAAGTGCCCAGAGCAGGTCCCATCAGGTCCTCTTACCAGCTAACACAAAGCTCAAACCAGCTGAGGAGATCCCTCAGACCACTATCCAAGATGTAATGAAAGTGACCTTTAAAGTTGCCTTGTCATCACTGAAAACAGGTGACTAAGAATTTAAAGTCCCTCACAGGCTTTTTGGGATACTCACTCCTGTCGTCCCCTCTGCTCTACCTGTTCTACTGCTCAAGTTTTTGTTGCCAGGAAAATCACAAACCCCTTTCCCAATATTCTTTTACATCTCTCCTTCCTAATTCTCAGATAAACGGAGCTGCTCTCAGCCTTGCTTTCCACGTCTTGCCCCTCTTCACCAGGCCCACAGAAAAGTCTTATATGACCTTCTCCAGAAGTCTTCACCATTGCTGACTTTAGGACTTTCAGCAAAAGAGTCCCTATAAAAGAATTCAATGTAGATAAACTCCGTGTTTTCATGTCGCCCTGTTCTACTTGGCCAGTGGCTGGAAAAATCAGCACTCCTAAGCTAGACACCCCCTTACGAGTTTTTCACAAAATAAGTGAACAAGGCCTCTGGCCTTGAGCTGGGGATTCTCAGAGATGGCTACAATTCTAAGTAAAGAAGTTACCAACTAGGCTCCATGGTAACAGCTGGCAGGGAGAAAAAAAAGAGAAAAAAATAAGCTCTCCCTGTCCCAAGTGTCCTTGAAAAGTTAACTTGCCGAGAACAGAGGAAAAAATAACAGAAACAAAAACTGCTTTTTGTGAACTTCTGCAGACTGTGAACTTCTGAGCCCCTTCCCTTACATGTTGGGTACAAATTCTGAAACTACCTAAACTTGGGGTTCAGAAGATTAATTGATTACAACAGAAGCAATACCCTCTAAATCCGTTTGCAACCAAATAGGGCTGTTTCCCTGTCTTCGGTGCTATCTTAGATTCCTTTTCTTTTCCGTACCTACAACAGTATAATTCTATATACTTAAACATTGTTTATGTTTTCATGAAATGGTCAACAGATGTGATTAATTATGTAATGGTGCAGATGTTTCCCAGAGTGTTCTAGGATGATGCATGTTCATTTAAAGATCAAATCGGAGGGCATACAACCTGTTTCCACCGGGAACCTGTATCTCTCACTTTAGCCATCCTATTAGGAATAGGAGTTGCTGCAGGAGTGAGCACAGGAACCCTAGTCCATGGGATACAACAAATGACCCAATTAGAAGCAGCAATAGACCAAAAATTAAAGATAATAAAACCTCCATCACAGCTTTACAGGAATGTTTAACCTCTCTCTCTGAAGTTGTTTTACAGAACAGGCGAGGGTTAAACTTTCTCTTCATGAGAGAAGGGGGACTTTGTGCTGCATTGAGGGAAGAAGGTTGTTTTTATGCCGACCATACTGGAGTTGTATAAGAACCTATGAGTATATTAAGAAAATGCCTTTAAGAGTGTCAACGAGAGAGAGAGGCCCAAAAAGGGTGGTTTGAGTCTTGGTTCACACAGTCCCTCTGGTTAACTATGCTTTCATAAGCCCAGGCCTGTCCATTAATAATCCTCATATTATTGCTAACTGTAGGACCCTGTTGGCTCAACCATGTAGTTTCCTTTCTCGAAGCTCAAATTGGACAATTTAAACTTATGGTAATCAGACAACAATATACCCCACTAGGAGACATAAAATGTGACACCCTTCAATGATCACTTTCCTGATTAAAAGTAACCAGAAGAAGAATTGGGGAATAAAAAGTTAATAAAATAGGTACTTGTCACTTCCTATTTTTCTGTATGCTTAATAAAACACTGTTGAAATCTTGAGAACTGTTTGCTAATCTTGTTCCCAGAATGTGCTGTCCCCAACTGCCAAACTGCAGAATGTACTCCATCATCCCGTTGAAAGCAAACTGCCCACTCTCCCTGACGCATCAATAAATTTCCCTCCCTGCCCTCTCCAAGGAAAGTATATAAGCTCTGTTTAAGCTGTTCTCAGGACTCTCTGCTCTATTCAAGTGAGCTCTGAGCCCCAGCATGCTGGACCCTCAATAAACCCTTTGTTGTTGCATGAGACAGTCTCTTGGTGGTCTCTTCCTCCTATGCCTGCCCGACCATTACAATATTCCAACTCTATATTCTTATAAATATCTCAGGTTCCCAATACCATTATTCATCCAGCAGAATAATTCCTAACCCATATCAAACATGTTATTAAACATAACCATACACTCTTCCCTCAATCTAACTTTACAGAAGAGCAGGCACAGAGTTGGTATTACAATACAGGAATGTAGGGGATTGTTCATCTGCTGAGAACCTCAAAGATCCATGCAGATATGATCACTGGAGAAGATGTAGGCAGCTATGAAGGACCTGAGAGAGCAAAAGTCATCTTCCATGGAAAACAACCTGGTCAGTATGAAGGGTTGTGTCTGAATCAGGCTCTCAAATTTTAATGTAGAGAAGATGGACCAAACCAGGCCTGTTTAGAGAGTTGTTCCCGGGTGCCTATGGTTGATATATCATTCTAACTTGTGAAACTGTCACAGGTAGTAGGGGCAGCCTGCATCTCATGGGACCCTTGGAAGCAAATGTTAGGACAAAGTGGTTGCCAAGGCAGTGACCTCATTCAGTTCCTGAAGGAATTGACCTCACCTCACTTCCTTGTTGATGGAACTATCTGAACTTGGGATCCAGGAAGCCAGGCACACAGAGCCAGTCCCAGTCCCAGTCCCAGTGGTCTCACTTGTTTGGATTTACCAAAGACAGAGTCAGTCTTTCTTGGTACCTACTGATGTGAGGATGGCAAAATGCCAAGAGAGCTCTGAAGAGGGGCCTTTCCTGAGAAAAAGGTAGTTGCTCAATGCTGGCTCCTGACAACTTTACAGAGTTGGCTAAGGAGGACAGATCTGAGAGAGAACATGCCATTTAAAGGGAACATACTGTGGCCCACTAGTCAGAGGACACTCCAAATAGTCTCAGAATTACTTAGGGAAAGGAGGTGCCTTTATGGGTGTAGGTGTAGGTTTGTGGTTTTCACTTGTTCTGAGAATAGGTATCAAAGGCGGTTTGTTTGGATTGAGTGAACTCTTTCTGGTAAGTACTTTGACAAGGCGAGTGTTTTTATGTCTGTATATAAAACGGTGTTCGTGGTTGTAGACATAAGAAGAGAGAATGCATCAATGGATGTGTCCTGTCTAGTAGAAAGCTTGCCAGCCTTCATACTGCCCAATTTATGAATGGACTGCTACTTGACTTATGGATGGGCAACATCTGCTATCCTCCAAAGTTCCTGTTTTCTTCCTGAATTCTGGCCTCTCTAAAGAATAGGCTCATGCTTTTGTGCCCAAGATATGTACCACCTCCAAGCTCTGTGACATGGACATGTACTGGATACCTGAAGGGAATGACGAGCTTCTTAGAAAACTCAGATATCAGTATGACCAGTAAAGTCTCAGTGGAGAAAGCCTGCTTTGTGCCTTTTGCTTACCTATTGTTTTATTGCCCTGAATGTCAGGAAGGTCTCTGCCTCAGGCCTCCCCTTTGTGAAGCCTGAAGAAAAGAGTTCTCAAATTGAAATGAATGGGCATCACCTGTGGCTCTGTGCTTAATTGCTTTGGAAAGGGATGTGTCTGAATCAGCCTCTTGGCACTGTGTGAGGCTGTGGCTTAGATTCTCAGCACTAGATGGATCCAAAGAAATATCTCATGTGTGCATCCAATACAAAAATGGCTAAAAGAGCAGATATTGTAGATGAAGTCTCTCGCCTTCCTATGTAAAGTTCCTGACCTCCATTAAGTGAGAATAGTGATACTTTGGGTCAAATGAGATATTTAAAGCCCTGTAGAGGCTAGCCTATAGGTGCATGGGTTTTCTCATGATTCCAGTTCACATAAAGAATCTAAACCGCACAGTAATTTGGCCTCAAATTGGAGAAGCAAAGCAGCATTAACGGCATGCCTATTTGATCACTCTTGGTTAACAGGAAGGGTGTCTAGGCCACACAGACTTTAGGAAAATGAGGGAAAAAGGGAGCTTATTTTGGACACTGTTGTGGGCTGCGCCCCTCATGGAAACCTGCTACCAGAGGTAATGATTAGTGTCTATATGGAAGAAGATGAGGGCCATGTGGGAGTGTTTTGGTTTTAATTGTGGACATTTGTATCGTGGTTGGAAGAGATGACTGGGTCCACCTGGGCTTGAACTCTGGTGTGACTCCCATTAGAGACTGAGTTCTGGAACTGACCTCAGAGCAGTATTGCCATAAATTTTGTCGGGATTTTATTAGGCCACGCATGAGAGTGACCCTTGGAAACTGAGATCTAAGGCCAGTGTGGATTTCCACAGAGCACTGGGAATCTCAGCCAGGATATAACATGATTTTATTTTTAAAGACTTGGCAGCCATAGTTGAGAGTCAAAACACACATGGAACTCACATTGTAGACCTCAATGGGTCTGGCTTCATGTGACCTTTTGGCCACTCTTTGGGAAGACTTGCCTGTGAGAGTTCTTCAGAGCATTCATTGAAATGAGCTTCCTCACCATTTAATGGTTCCTGAATTAATTGAAACCCATAGTGCCTCCAACTTCATCCTTGAAAAATGGCTAGATAAATACCATGAAATTTTTGAAATTCCCATGACCAGGTGGCACTGGAGAAACTTTGGATGTCCTGTTGCTGATCATGAGTATACCAGACGGTGCCTTGATTGACTGGGTTTCATGAAAATGGTGTAGATCAGATATGCCAGTAAGTTGGAGCCTGCTGAGCAGTGGGCCTAGAGCAATGTTGGGCAGGTGTGTGACACAAAATATGCGCTGGGGCCATTTCGATCTGCCATTGGCTTCCAAATGCCTTGTGACTGACAGGATGCAGCCAGCAGACCCTTATTTGTAAAGGCATCTTGTTATATGGAGAGTTTTGACCCTGTCCCTTACTTTTGGAAACTCCTCTACCACCTCCAAGTTTGTGAACTACTGATCATATTCCATTCCAGATTTGTATTCTCAGAATTCCTAACTCTTTTTCCCTAATTGTGTCTTACTTGGGGTGAAAGTATTGTCAAGGCATTGTTCTGGATGAGAGTGGGAAAAATTTTGTGTAGCACATATTTGCATACACATTGGATTCATTTTCCAATTTTCCATTCAGAATACTAAATCCCTGACACTAACATATACCCTATTAGACTCTGACTACTAATCCTAATATGGTGGAGTAAAATAACCCAAACGGAATAGAAATACAAGCAGTTCAGAGAAGGCATGCTGTGTAGTTGGAATTGTGTTTTGCATTATATTGGGTAGAAGGTATAAACTAGTTAATTTTTTTATTGAAAGAGTTCTCCATGTGTTTTTAAAGTAAACAAATGTATGAATTTGTGTCTCCCTTTCTCCGTAGCATATTCAGCACATGTATTTTTATATGCACATACAGAATCCTACCTGGTACCACTCGTACAATCTTGTGAGGTGGCTTACTTGGCAGATACAAATTGCAAGAAGACATCACAGCTCCTAAACACTGTTGGAACAGAAAATTAAACCTATGGGTGAGCTTCCTAGATGAACAACATTATACATAAATCCATGTTCAGTAAAATGAATATTTTTGCATCTGTGGATGATTTATATTTCATGGTGAATTTCGATTGGCATATATATTGCTACTTTTTAATGTCTGTGTGTGTGTATATATATATATATATATATATATATATATATATATATATATATATATATATACAGTCTCCAGATTTTTCAAAATATGAAATATATGTGTCTTATTACACACTTCCTAAATTCATTCATATTCATGTATGTGGATTTATAATCAAATTTTCACATGATTATTCTCAGAAATATTCATCCACCTGAAATACATATTTTTTCCTACTAGTGAAAACTAACTTCAGTGAATGTTGCATACAAATCCTAATATTTCTACAGTAACTGACCCAGTTTAACATCAATGCGAGTAGATTCCAATGGGACATGCTGTGTGTTTTGACGTTCATTTTTATTCAACACTGGTACATTATGATTTCTTCAGTTTATGCACATCATAGGATATATTTTTCATCCACAGTTTCGCAAATTTATAGGCATTTGTTTCACTTTCAATCAATTCCTTCTTCAGAACACATGTATTCATCCATGTTTCTTGACTGGTCTTTTCATGAGACTTCTTTACAAAACACATTATTTTCAATTTTCATAATCATTTTTGAAGCGAAACTCAGACACCGTTCATGATAAACAATAACACTAATATTAACAATAGATGTATAATGGGTTGGAATGAATGATTTTATATCAATTTAAGATATCTTAAATATTTTCAGATATCAATTCCATCCATTATTTAAAGTGGAATCAGCTATATTATTTATTCACAGTGTGGTCAATTCATGCATTATCTCTATATTCATAGACACAGGGCACACCTCTTTGTACAACCAATACTTATGTATATGTCTTCTAAATATTACTGCCAGAAATGGTGTAAGAAATACTCATGTCACCAGATCTACATACACATTTTATCACAGTAATATTCGGGACACAAAAAGTAAATATCACACTTATGATTGTACCGGAGTCTGAATGGAAAGTGAACATGGATTACTAAAAACATTCCTGTCCATGTTGCCTAATCCTCTCAATTATCAATCCTGTTGGTGACTACATATTTGTTTCTTCCAGAGATTATATATTCAAACTCTACCCTGTTGAAAATGCCTAATCATATCACTCACTTTATACTTTGCCTGATTTCATTATGTCTCTATTGATATGTGGTTTCCTACATATTTTCCCCAGTTCATCATTGTGACTGACCCTTCACATGAAGTTATGTTTACTTTCACTCTCTAACCAAAACACTATTGCGATAGAACATATATTCCAAATCCTATATTGACACTTCTTCCTAAACCTACTATCTACCTAATCCTACCGACTATCCGTTTTTGACTGGATGTTCTCTTCGACATTCAATCATCCAAGGTACAAGGTTCTATGCCATTATATATCTATTTTTCTGAGACATCTGTGCACAATGTAAATCAAAGTTAAGTATCCCAATCAAGGGCCCAATGCCCTCTAGGCTTCAAAATTACCTAGATTTCTGTTTTAATTCATATATTTAACCTGTATATTTTTATAAATATCGCAGGTTCCCAATACCATTATTCATCCCGCAGAATGATTCCTAACCCAATTCAAACATTTTATTAACCCTAAGAATACACTGTTCCCTCAATCTAAATTTAATGAAAAGCAGGGACAGAGTTGGTCTTACAATACAGGAATGTAGGGGATCTTCCACCTGCTGAGAACTTCAAAGATCCATGTAGAAATGAACCCTGGAGAAGATATAGTCATCTATGAAGGACCTGAGAGAGCAAAAGTCATCTTCCATGTCAAACACCCTGGTCAGGATGAAGGGATGTGTCTGAATCAGCCTCTCTCTTCTTAATGTAGAGGAGAAGGACCAAACCAGGCCTGTGTGGATAGCTATTCCCGGGTTCCTAAGGTTGACATACCATTCTAACTTGTGAACATTTCAGAGGAAGTAGGGGAACCCTCCATCTAATGAGACCCTTGGAAGCAACTATTAGGACAAAATGGTTTACAAGACAGTGAATTCATTCAGTTCCTGAAGGAAGTGACCTCACCTCACTTCCTTCGTGATGGATCTCTCTGAACTTGGGATCCTGGAAGTCAGGCACACAGAGCCAGACCCAGTCCCAGTCCCAGTGGGCTCACTTGCTTGGATTTACCAAAGACAGAGTCAGTCTTTCTTTGTTCCTACTGATATTATGATGCCAAAAGCAAGGAGAGCTCTGAAGAGGGGCCTTTCCTGAGAAAGCAGGTAGTGGCTCAAAATTCCCTTCTGACAACTTAAAAGAGTTGGCCAAGTAGACCAGATCTGAGACAGGACAGGACATTTCGGGGAAACATTGTATGGCCCACCAGTCAGAGGACACTCCGTAGAGTCACAGACCTACTTGGGGGAAGGAGGTGACTTTGTGGGTGTGGTTGTGGGTTTATGATTTTGTCTCATCTTCTGAGAATAGGTAGGAAAGGCGGTTAGTTTTTTTTTTTTTTTTTTTTTTGGAGTGTACTGTTTCTAGTAAGTCGTTTGACAAGGCGAGTGTTTCTATGTCTGTGTATTCCACTGTGTCCGTGGTTGTATACATTAGAAACGAGAATGCATCAATGTATTTGTCCTGTCTAGTAGAAAGCTTCCCAGCATTCAACCTGCCCAATTTATGAATGGGTTGCGGCTTTTCTTAAGGATGGGCAACACCTACTATCTTCCTAATTACCAATTTTCTTCCTGAATTCTTTCCAATCTCCAGAATTGGCTCATGTTTTTTTGTCCAAGATATGTACCACCTCCAAGCTCTGTGACATGGCCATGTACTGGATATCTGCAGGGAATGGCGAGCATCTCAGAAAACTCAGATATCAGTGTGACCAGTAAAGTATCAGTGGAGAAACCCTGCTTTGGGCCTTTTGCTTACATAATGTTCTGTTGCCCTTAATTTCAAGAAGTTCTTTGCCTCAGGCCACCCCTTTGTGAAGCCTGAGGAAAACAGTTTTCAAATGGAAACGAATGGGCATCACCTGTGGCCCTTTGCTTTATTGCTTTGGAAAGGGATGTGTGTGATTTAGCCTCTTGGCCCTGTGTGAGGCTGTGGCTTAGATTCTCAGCACCTGATGGATCTAAAGAAAGATCCCATGTGTGCATCCAAAACCAAAATGGCCAAAAGAGCAGTTCTTGTGGATGACGTCTCGCCTTCCTCTGTGAGGTTCCTGACTTCCATCAATAGGGATCCTTTGGGTCAGAGGAGTTCTCCAAAGCCCTGCAGAGGTGCTTGGGTTTTCTCATGACTCCAATTCACATAAAGAATCTTAACCTCTGAGTCAGTTGGCCTCAAAGTAGAGAAGCGGTGTAGTCTTCACAGCATGCCTATTTCATCACGCCTGGTTCACAGAAAGTATGTCCAGGCCACCCTGACTTTAGCAAATGAGTGGCAAGGGAGCTTATTTTGGACACTGTCTTGGACTGCGCTCCTCATGAAAACCTCCAGCCAGAGGTTATGATGAGTGTCTATATGGAAGAAAATGAGGGCCATGTCGAAGTGTTTTGGTTTTAATTGTGGTCATTTGTGTGTCAGTTGGAAGAGATAACTGTGTTCACCTGGGCTTGAACTGTTGTGTGATTCCCCTTAGAGACTGCTTTCTGGAACTGACCTCAGTGAAGTATTGCCATGAATTGTTTTGAGATTTTAGGAGGCCACGCATGAGATTCGCTCTTGGTATCTGTGATCTAGGCCCAGGGTGGCTTTGCACAGAAAACTGGGAATCTTTGCAAGGATATCACATGATTTTATTCTGAAAGACTTGGCAGCCATCAATGAGAGTCAAAACACACATGGACCTAACATTGTAGACCTCAATGGGCCTTGCTTATGTTACCATTTGGCCTCTGTTTATGTAGCCTTGCCTATGAGAGTTCTCTAGAGCTTTCATTGAAATGAGCTTCCTCACCATTTAATGGTTCCTGAATTAATTGAAACCCAGAGTGTCTCAAATTCATTTTTGAAAAATGGCTAGATAAATACCATGCAAGGTTTGAAATTCCCATGACCAGGTGGCACTGGAGAACCTTTGGATATCTGGTTCCTGATCATGAGTGTACCAGACAATGCCTTGATTGACTGGGTTTCATGAAAATGGAGTAGAACAGAGATGCCTGTAAGTTGGAGCCTGCTGAGTAGTGGGCCTAGAGCTGTGGTGTGAAGGTGTGTGATAAACATCTGTGGTGGGGCCATGTGAATATGTCTTTGACTTCCCAATGGCTTGTGACTGACATGCTGCTGCCAGCAGACCCTTATATGTAAAGGCATCTTATTATATAGAGGGGTTTCAGGGCAATGTTCAGAATCAGGTTGCTCTTGTCAAGGGGGCAAGCTATGTGGGATAGAAGCCTGGTTGGTGCATTCTCCTGTAAACCCTGACCCACCACACCTGACAGAACTCCCTCCAGCACTGTGTCCCTGATGAACTCCTTGTATTTTTTGAAGCAACACCAAACTACGAGTGCAGCAGCCAGAAACACCACGAAAAGTGGAGGATGACCAAATGACTTCACAGTCCACGCGGGCAGACACTTAGACCCAGGTGGCCAAAGTTTGCCGACAAAGATAGAATTCATCACTGCTGCCTAATGTTCATTGGAAAACAAGAAACCATGTCCTCCAGGTCACATAGATGCCATTCCAGATTTGATGGTCTCACTACAAAGGAAGCTAAATCTCTTGACAACAACATATACTTTAAGTGCCCAAACTCAGAGGCAGTTTGTCAAGAAGTCTTTAGGCCAAAAGAACTTCATGTTTGTGGAGTGTTTACCCTATCCCTTACTTTTGGATACTCCTCTCCCAACTCCAAGGTTTGAACTCCTGAGCATTTTCCATTCCGGATATGTATTCACAAATTTTCTAACTCTTCTCCTCTAATTGTGTCTTACTTGTGGTGAAGGAAATGTCAAGGCATTGTTCTGGATCAGAGTGGGGAGATTTTTGTGTAGCACATATTTGAATACACATGAGATTAATTTTCCTATTTTCCATTCGAAATTCTGAATCCCTGACACTTACCCATACCCTACTAGACTCTCACTACTAATCCTAATATGATGGAGAAAAATAACCCAAACAAAATAGAAATACAACCAGTTCAGAGGAGGCCTGTTGTATAGTTGGACTTGCCTTTTGCATGATAAAGGGTAGGTGTTACAAATCTAGTCAATTTTTAAATGAAAAAGTTCTCCATGTGATTTAAAGTTAACAAATATGTGAATTCTTGTTTCCCTTTCTCTGAAGCCTATTCAGAACATGTATTTTTAATGCACATATTGAATCCTACCTGGTATCACACTTATATTTTTGTGAGGTGGATGACATGGCAGATACAAATTGTGAGAAGAGATCACTCCTCCTAAACACTGTTGGAACTGAAAATTCAACCTATGGGTGAGCTTCCTAGTTTAACAACATTTTACTTAAATCCATGTTTAGTAAAATAAATATTTTTGCTTCAATGGATGATATATATTTCATGATGAATTTCTATTGGCATATATATTGCCACTTTTTAATGTCTCTGTGTGTGTTTTTTGTATATATATATATATATATTCTCCAGGTTCTTCAAAACATGAAATATATGTGTCTTTTATACACTCCATAAACTTATTCATGTTCATGTACTTGGATTTATAATCAACTTTTCAGAAGATTATTCCAGAAATATTCATCCACCTGAAATTCATATTTGTTACCTAGTACTGAAAGCTAACTTCAGTGAACGGTGCACACAAATCCTAATATTTTTATAGTAACTGACCCAGTTTAATATCAAAGCAAGTTGATTCCTATGGGACATTTTATGTATTTTGATGTTTATTCCTATTCAACACTGGTAAATTACTATTTCTTCTTTTTTTGCACATCATAGGATATATATTTAATCCAAAAGTTATCAAATTTACAGGTATTTGTTTCACTTTCAATCACTTTCTGCTTCAGAACACTCGTATTCCTGCAGGTTGCTTGACTGGTCTTATCATGAAACTTCTTTCCAAACACATTATTTTTGATTTTCATAATGATTTTTGAAGCAAAATATACACAATTTTCATGATTATCCATAACCCTAATATTTCCATTAGATGTATAAATGGTTGTAATGAATGTATGTGTATCAATATAAGATTTCATGTATATTTTCAGATATCAATTCATTCCATTATTTAAAGTTGGAACCAGTTATATTTTTAATTCTCAGTATGGTCTCTTCATGCATTATCTCAATATTCATAAACACATGGTACACCCATTTGTACCCCCAATACTAATTTATGCATCTTCAAAATATTGCTCCCAGAAACAGTGGAAGAAATACTCCACCTGATCTACATATACATTTTATCACTGTAATAATCTGGACACAAAATGCAAAGTTCACCTTTATGATTGTACCAAAGCCTAAATGGAAATTGACCATGGATTACTAAAACATCTATGTCTAAATTGCCTAATGCTCTCAAATGTCAATCTATTTGTGACTCCATATTTATTTTTCCCTAAGATTATACAGTCAAGTTCAACCCTGTTGAAAATGTCTAATATTATCACTCACTTTGTACTATACCTGATTTCCTAATATCTCTATTGATATCTGCTTTGCTACATATTTTCCCCAGTTCATCATTGTGAGTGACCCTAAACATGTGCTGATATTGACATTCACTCTCTAACCGAAACCCTATTGTTAAAGAACTTTTGGTCCAAAGTCTATACTCGCCCTCATTTCAACACCTACCGACTATCTTCCTGATCCTACAGACTATCCCTGTTTGATTGGATGTTCTCTTCTACATTCAATCATCCAAGGTACAAGGTCCTATTTCATTGTATATCGATTTATCTGAGACATCTGTGCATAACATAATTCAATGCTAAGTATCCCAATCAAAGGCCCAATGCCCTTCTGGGCTTCAAATCTTACCTAGATTTCTGTTTTCATACTTATATTTCACCTATATATTCTTAAAAATGTCACAGGTTCCCAATACCATTATTAATTGAGCGGAATGATTCCTAACCCAAATCAAACATGTTATTAACCTTAACCATACACTGATCCCTCAATCTAACTTTTCAGAAGAGCAGGGACAGAGTTGGTCTCAAAATACAGGCATGTAGGGGATTCTCCACCTGCTGAGAACCTAAAAGGCCCATGCAGAAATGATCCATGGAGAAGATGTAGGCAGCTATGAAGGACCTGAGAGAGCAAAAGACATCTTCCATGGTGAATAACCTGGTCAGGATAAAGGGTTGTGTCTGAATGAGCCTCTCTTTTTTTCATATAGATAAGATGGACCAAAACAGGCCTATGTGGAGAGCTGTCTCTAGGTGCCTATGGTTGATATACCATTATAACCTGTGAAAGTATCACAGGAAGTAGGGGCAGCCTCCATATCATGGGACCTTTGGAAGCAACTGTGAAGGCAAAGAGGTTGTCAAGATAGTGACCTCATTCAGTTCCTGAAGGAAGTGACCTCATCACACTTCTTTGGTGATGGAACTGTCTGAACTTGGTATCCAGGAAGCCAGGCACTCAGAGCCAGTCACAGTCCGAGTCCCAGGGGTCTCAATTTTTTTGATTTACCAAGGAGAGAGTCAGAGTTTCTTGGTAACTACTGATGTGTGGATGGCCAAATGCCAGGAAAGCTCTGAAGAGGGGCCTTTTCTGAGAAAGCAGGTAGTGGCTCACCACTGGCTCCTGACAACTTCACAGAGTTGGACAAGGAGACCAGATCTGAGAAAGGACAGGCCATTTCAGTGGAACATACTATGACCCACCAGTCATAGGACACTCTGGATAGTCACAGTCCTACTTGGGGGAAGGAGGTGCCTTTGTATGTGTGTGTGTGTTTGTGGTTTTGTCTAATGTTCTGAGAATAGGTAGTAGCGGCGGTTTGTTTGGTTTCGAGTGAACTGTTTCTAGTAAGTCATTTGACAAGGCGAGTGTTTCTATGTCTCTGAATCCCACTGTGTCCGTGGTTGTAGACAGTTGAAAAGAGAATGGATCAATGGATTTGTGTTGTCTAGTAGAACGCATCCCAGCATGTATCCTGCCAAATTTATTAATGGTCTGAGGCTTTCCTTATCGATGGGCAACACCTGCTATCTTTCTAAGTTCCTGTTTTCTTCCTGAATTCTGGCCAATATCCAGAATAGGCTCATGGTTTTCTCTCCAAGATATGTACCACCTAAAAGCTCTGTGACATGGCCATGTACTGGATAGCTGAAGGGAATGGAGAGCATCTCAGAATACTCAGATATCAGAGTGACCATTTAAGTCTCATTGGAGAAACCCTGCTTTGGGCCTTTTGCTTACCTATTGTTCTGTTGACCTGAATGTCAGCAAGGTCTTTGCCTCAGGCCATCTCTTTTTGAAACCTGAAGAAAACAGTTTTCAAATGGAAATGAATGGACATCCCCTGTGGCTCTTTTCTTAATTTCTTTGGAAGGAGATGTGTCTGATTCAGCCTTTTGGCCCTTTGTGAGTCTGTGGCTTAGATTATCAGCACCTGATGGATCTAAAGAATGATCCCATGTGTGCATTCAAACCAAACTGGCCAAAAGAGCAGTCATTATGGATAAAGTCTCTCACCTTCCTTTGTAAGGTTCCTGACCTCCATCAAGTGAGAATAGGGATCCTTTGGGTCAATTGAGTTCTTAAAAGCCCTGCAGAGGCTAGCCCATAGGTGCTTGGGTTTTCTGATTACTCCAATTCACATAAAGAATCTAAACCCCACAGTCAGTAGGCCTCAAATTGGTGAACCGAAGTAGTATTAATGGCAGGCCTATTTGACCACTCCTGGTTCACAGGAAGGTTGTACAGGCCACCCTGACTTTAGGCAAACCAGAGGCAAGGGAGCTTATTTTGGACACTGTCTTGGGCTGCGCCCCTCATGGAAACCTTTAGCCAGAGGATATGATGAGTGTCTATATGGAAGAATATGAGGGCCATGTGGGAGTGTTTTGGTTTTAATTGTGGTCATTTGTGTGGCAGTTGGAAGAGATTACTTGTAAGATTCCAGCAGACGTCGGAGGAAGAGACTACAAAGAGACTGGCTCATGCAACAGCAATGGGGATTTATTGAGGATCCAATTCAGTTCGCTGGGGCTCTGTGCTCACTCAACAAGCAACAGCGGCCCAGATCCCCGAGAAGAGGTTAAGCAGTGCTTCAGTACACTTTTTGGGTAGGCAGAGGCTTTATATATATCAGAGGAAATCATCTTGATCAGCCGGAAAATCGAACAACAACTCTCCAACTTGATTAGCACATTCATTGGTGGAATCAGGTCGGGCGGGGGTGATAGGTCGATCCTAAGGAGGGGGGTACATTCAAACTGATTGGTTTGGGCCCTGATATGCTTAGGTGCCAAGCTGCACAGGGTCCTAGATTATTAAACAACTGGATGGTCAGGGGGAATATTTAATGGGCAGTGAAAGGATTGTCCTAACAGCTACAGGAATTTCAGGTTTTAGGTTTAGCATGGGAACTTAACAATACCTGGTCCTTTACATTTTAACTCAGGCTTTGCAGCTTAGAAACTTTACAACACCCGCTATTTTACACTTTAACTTCAATTTCTTTTACGCTAACAGACTGGGTCCACCTGGGTGTGAACTCTGGTGTGATTCCCCTTAGACACTGAGTTCTGGAACTGAACTCAGAGAAGAGGTGTCATGAATTGTGTTGGGATTATAAGAGGCCACACATGAGAGTTGCCCTTGGAAACTGAGATCTAGGCCCAGGGTGGCTTTCCACAGAGCATTGGAAATTTCAGCCAGGATATCACATGATTTTATTCTGAATGACTTGGCAGCCATAGTTGAGAGTCAAAACACACATGAAACTCACACTGTAGACCTCAATGGGCCTGGTTTCATGTGACCTTTTGGCCACTCTTTGAGAAGCCTTGTCTGTGAGAGTTCTATAGAGATTTCATTGAAATCAGCTTTCTCAAAATTTAAAGGTTCCTGAATGAATTGAAACCCACAGTGCCTCCAACTTCATCCTTGAAAAATGGCTAGATAAATACCATGAAATTTTTGAAATTCCCAGGACCAGGTACCACTGGAGAAAGTTTGGATGTCCGGTTTCTGATCATGAGTATAACAGACAGTGCCTTGATTCACTGGGTTTCATGCAAATGGTGTAGAACAGAGATGCCAGTAAGTTGGAGCCTTCTGAGTAGTGGGCCTAGAGCAGTGGAGGGCAGGTGTGTGATAAAACATCTGTGGTGGGGCCATGGGGATCTTCCATTGTCTTCCAAATGGCTTGTGACTGACATGATGCAGCCAGCAGACCCTTATATGTAAAGGCATCTTGTTATTTGGAGAGGTTTCAGGGCAATGTTCAGAATCAGGATGTTATGGTCAAGGGAAAAGCTATGTGGGATAGAAGCATGGTTGGTGCATTCTCTTGCAGACCCTTACCCACCACAGGTGACAGAACTCCCTCCAGCACTGTACCAGGTGAACTACTTGTATTTCATGAAGCAAATAACAAACTCCCAGTGCAGCAGTAAGAAATACCACGAAAAGTGGAGGATGACCAAATGGCTTCACAGTCCACACAGAGAGAAACTTAGCCCCCAGTGGACACTGTTAACCTACATAGAGAGAAATCAGCACTGCTGCCTCATGTTCAGTGGAAAATAAGAAACTATGTCCTCCAGGTCACATACATGCACACCCAGCTTTGATGGTCTCACTACAAAGGAAGCTCCTGACAAATACTTATATTTCAAGTGCGCAACCTCAGAGGCAGTTTCTCAAGAAGTCTTTAGGCCAGCAGAGCTCCATGTTTGTTGAGTGTTTACCCTGTCCCTTACTTTTGGAAACTCCTGTACCACCTCCAAGGTTGTGAACTCCTGAGCGTATTCCATTCCAGATATGTATTCACAGAATTTTTAACTCTTCTCCTCTAATTGTGTCTTACTTCAGGCGAGGGTAATGTCAAGGCATTTTTCTGTATGAGAGTGCAAAAATTTGTGTGCAGCATTTATTTGAAATACTGAATCCCTGACATTAACCCATATCCTAATAGACTCTGACTACTAATCCTAATATGATGGAGAAAAATAACTCAAACAAAATAGAAATACAAGCATTTCATAGGAGGCATGGTGTATAGTTGGACTTGCCTTTTGCATTATATAGGGTAGGAGTAATAAATCTAGTCAATTTTTAATTGAAATAGTTTTCCATGTGTTTTTAAAGTTAACAAATATGTAAATTACTGTCTCCCATTCTCTCTAGCTTATTCAGAACATGTGTTTTTATATGCACATATAGAATCCTACCTGGTTATCACACATACAGTCTCATGAGGAGGCTGATTGGCAGATACAAATTGTGAGAAATGACCACTCCTCGTAAACGCTGTTGGAACTGAAAATACAACCCATGGGTGAGCTTCCTATTTGAACAACCTTATACAAAAATCCATGTTCAGTGAAATTAATATTTTTGGATCTGATGATGATATATATTTCACGATAAATTTCGATTGGCATATATATTGCAATTTTTAATGTCTCTCTCTGTGTGTGTGTGTATATATATATATATATATATATAAGTATATATATATATGCACTCTGTCTAGATTTTTCAAAATATGAAACATGTGTCTTATTGTAGACTCCCTAAATTCATTTATATTCATGTATGTGGATTTATAATCAACTTTTCACAAGATTATTCTTAGAAATACTCATCCACCTAAAATACATACTTGTTTCCTAGTACTGAAAACTAACTTCGTTGAATGGTGCATACATATCCTAACATTTCTACAGTAACTGACCCTGTTTAACATCAATTCAAGTAGATTACTATGGGACATGATGTGTATTTTGAAGTTCATTTTTATTCAACACTGGTACATTGCTATTTCTTCAGTTTATGCACATCATAGGATACATATTTCATCCACAAGTTAGCAAATTGATAGGCATTTGTTTCACTTTCAGTCACTTCCTGCTTCAGAACACATGTATTTCTCCATGTTTCTTGACTGATATTTTCATGAGACTTCTTTCCAAACACATTATTTTCGATTTCCGTAATCACTTTTGAAGCAAAACCCACACACCTTTCATGATAACCCATAACCCTAATATTACCATTAGATGTATAACTCG
The DNA here is from genome assembly GCF_048772815.1 of Callospermophilus lateralis. Taxonomy (NCBI): domain Eukaryota; kingdom Metazoa; phylum Chordata; class Mammalia; order Rodentia; family Sciuridae; genus Callospermophilus; species Callospermophilus lateralis. Next base: position 570,074 of record NW_027510509.1, on the reverse strand, counting down.
TTGGAATGAATGACTGTATATCAATATTAGATTTCTTATATATTTTCAGATATCAATTCAATCCATTATTTAAAGTGGAACCAGTTATATTATTTATTCACATGATGGTCAATTGATGCATTATCAATATATTCTATGACACAGGGTATACCCTTTTTACCCCCAATACTAATTTATATTTCTTCAAAATAGTGCTCCCAGAAATGGTGGAAGAAATACCCATGTCACCTGATCTACATATACATTTTATCACAGTAATATTCTGGACACATAAAACAAAGGTCACTCCTATGATTGTACCAAAGCCTAAATGGAAAATGAGCATGGATTACTAAATGCACCCATGTCCAGGTTGCCTAATGCTCTCAAATGTCAATCCTATTGGTGACTACATATTTGTTTCTTTCTAACATTATATATCCAAACTCAACCCTGTTGAAAATGTCTAGTCCTATGACTCAGTTTATACTTTGCCTGATTTCCTAATGTCTCTATTAATATCTGCTTTCCTCCATATTTTCCCCAGTTCATCATCGTGACTGACTCTTCACATGTGCTAACATTTACATTCACTCTCAACTGAAACCATATTGCTAAAGAACTTTTGGTCCAGATCCTATACTCACTCTTCTTCCTAAAACTACTATCTCCTGTTCCTACCGAGTATTCCTTTTTGACTTGATGTTCTCTTCTACATTCAATCATTCAAGGTACATGGTCCTATGCCATTGTATATCGATTTATCTGAGACATCTGTTCAGAACGTAATTCAACGCTAAGTATCCCAATCAAGTTCCCATGCCCTTCTCGGCTTCAAATCTTAACTAGATTTCTGTTTTCATACTTATATTTCACCTATATATTCTTGTAAATATCGCGGGTTCCCGATACTGTTATTCAACCCTCAGAATGATTCCTCACCCAAATCGAACCTGTTATTCACCCTAATCATACACTCTTCCCTCAATCTAACTTTACAGAAGAGCAGGGAAGGAGTTGGTATTTCAATACAGGAATGTAGGCGATCTTCCACCTATTGAGAACCTCAAATGTCCTACATAAATGACACCTGGATAAGTTGTAGGCAGCTATGAAAGACCTGAGAGAGCAAAAGTCATCTTCCATGGAAAACAACTTGGTCAGGATGTAGGAATATGTATGAATCAGCCTCTCACTTATTAATGTAGAGAAGATGGACCAAACCAGGCCTGTGTGGAGAGCTGTTCCTGTGTGCCTATGGTTGATATACCATTCTAACTTGTGAAAGTGTCACAGGAAGCAGGGGCAGCCTCAATCTCATGGGACCCTTGGAGTCAACTCTTAGGACAAAGTGGTTGCCAAGGCAGTGAACTCATTCAATTCCTGAAGGAAGTGACTTACGTCACTTCCGTGGTGATCAAGCTCTCTGAACTTAGATCCAGTAAGCCAGGCACCCAGAGCCAGTCCAAGTCCCAGTCTTAGTGGTCTCACTTGTTTTGATTTTCCAAGGATAGAGTCAATCTTTCTTGATACCTACCGATGTGGGAATGGCCAAATAACAGGAAAGCTCTCAAGAGGGGCCTTTTCTGAGCAAGCAGGTAGAGGCTCACCCCTGGCTTCTGACAAGTTCACAGAGTTGACCAAGGAGACCTAATCTCATACAGGACAGGCCATCTCAGGGGAACATATTGTGGCCCACCAGTCAGAGGACACTCCAGATAGTCACAGACCCATTTGAGGGAAGGAGGTGCCTTTGTTATGTGGGTGTGGTTTTTTGGTTTGTCTCATATTCTGAGAATATGTAGGAAAGGTGGTTTGTTTGGTTTGTAGTGAACTGTTTTTAATAAGTCATTTGACAAGGCGACTGTTTCTATGTCTGTGTATCGCACTGTGTCCGTGGTTGTAGACATTAGAAAAGAGAATGATTCAATGGATGTGTCCTGTCTGGTAGAAAGCTTCCCAGCATTCATCCTGCCCGATTTATGTATGGACTTTGGCTTGCCTTATCGATGGGCAACACCTGCTAATTTCCTTAGTTGCTGTTTTCTTCCTGAATTCTGGCCACTCTCCAGAAGAGGCTCATGGTTTTGTGTCCAAGATATGAATCACTTCCAAGGTCTGTGACATGGCTATGTTCTGGATAGCTGAAGTGAATGGCGAGAATCTCAGAAAACTCAGATCACTGTGACCAGAAAAGTCTCAGTGGATAAACCCTGCTTTGGGACTTTTGCTTACATATTGTTCTGTTACCCTGAATGTCAGGTAGTTCTTTGCCTCAGGCCACCCCTTTGTGAAACCTGAAGAAAACAGTTTTCAAATGGAAATGAATGGAAATCACCTGTGGCTCTTTGCTTAATTGCTTTGGAAAGGGATGTGTCTGAATCAGCCTCTTAGCTCTGTGTGAGGCTGTTGATTAAATTCTCAGCCCCTTATGGATCTAAAGAAAGATCCCATGTGTGCATCCAAAACCAAAATGGCCGAAAGTACAGTCATTGGAGATGAAGTCTTTCGCCTTCCTCTGTAAGGTTCCTGACCTCTATAAAGTGAGAATAGGGAAGATAGACCAAGCCAATTGATGTCTCCTTTTGGAAAAATTGTACCACCAATGAGAGCATCAGCAAAATTACCCCAACACTACCACAAGTCGCTGCACCAACAGATAGTTCACAATGCATACATGTTAGTTCACAATGCATACAAGTGATATATATTCCAGGCAAGTTCTGCAAGCAGTTCAGTGATGGCTATTGCAGAAGCTGTAGATTGGTTTTATCTTTGTCTTCACCAGCACTGGGTTGAAGATTGGAATTCTGGCAATAATGGCTAAAGAAAAAATTACTTACCATTCCAGAAGGCACTAAAAAAACCAATTATCTTAACAATTTACATTATCTTGAAGAGAATTATTAAATATAATGAAAAGGAAAGGTGAAAGTCAACAAACAGTTCTGCTAAACTCCTTTTTTTGTTCACATATTAAAACAATCCTCAACAGTTGTTTACCCAATTTAAATTAAACTATTTAAATCACGTGAATAAAAAAAAATTGGATCCATTTTTTCATGAGCGCACATCATATATGATATATGGATATATGTACATTCAAACATAAAACACAAAACACAAGTGTGCACAAATAATATAATATATACAACACATAACATAATAGTAAAGGCCTTATAACTTTTTACAGGTGAAATCACCATTGGAATGTCTAAAAACTCTATAGTCAAAAAATAGAACTGATCAGCAAAACATTAACCTAGGTCTGTATGAGCTCAAAAAAAAAAAAAATAGAAAATAGAACTTCATGATGTGGGAAAGGGCAATAATAAAATAGATATTGAAAAAAGCATCCTGGTCCTGTAGCAGATGTAAGGATAGCCAAACTGGAGTTTTGGATATCAGCTGTTATGAATTTGAGCCAAATCATCTTCTTTTTGGTCTATAGAAATCACTTAAGTTAATTTCTCTGGAATCCATATTGCCTGCTGTTCTTCCTGTGGAAACACACAAACAGACCCCTGACTAAAGACAATCACTGGGTCAGGACTTTAGTTAATCTCTCCAAAATCCAAATCAGCTGCTGTTCTTCCTGTGGAAACACACAAACAGACGCCCGACTCCAGACAATTACTGGGTCAACACTTTTCCATTGTCCTATTAGAATATCCTTCCAAAGGACCTTGGGCTTATGCTCATTTTTTGGAAACATATGCCTTTCCACAGCACTAAGTCCTGATGAATCCAAGTTTAAAAAGTTTAGAGTAAAAAGCGTTAATTTAAGTTTATCTTTGGGGAATATATACCCCTTCTCAATTCCGTCTTTGTGCTTTAATAAGTACATTTTTATTGTTTGATGTGCTCTTTCAACTATGCCTTGTCCCTGTGGATTGTATGGGATTCCTGTTATATGAGTAATGCCAAATGATGAGCAAAATTGTTTAAAAGAGTTAGAAGTGTAACCGGGGGCATTATCTGTTTTTAACTGTTTTGGAATGCCCACAGTGGCAAAATTTTGTAAGCAATGAGCTATAACATCTTTAGTTTTTTTCTCCAGCATGAAGGGAGCCCATTAAAAATCCAGAACAAATATCAACTGTAACATGCAAATATTTTAATTTTCCAAATTCTGGCAAGTGTGTGACGTCCATCTGCCAAATATGGTTAGGTATCAATCCTCTAGAATTGACTCCAAGATTAACTTGTGGTAAAAAGGTCACACAATTTTGACATTGTTTTATAATTTGTCTAGATGTTCCTTAGTTTTTTTGAAATGCTTTTGTAAAGTATAAGCATTGACATGGAACTTTTTAAGAAAATTTATTGCTTCTTCTAGTGTAAAGAAAATATGTATGTATGTCAATTGTAGTTTTATCTGCTAAATCATTGCCCAAACTAAGGGCTTTAGGCAATCCTGTATGTGCCCTGATATGTCCTATAAAGAATGGATCTTTTCTGTCCCAGATTAGACTTTGTATAGTGGAAAGCAAAGAGAAAACAGTAGAGAAAGGGGAAATCCTACCAGCATCTTCAAGGGATACTATAGCATTAACTATATACTGACTATCGGAAAATAAATTAAATACAGAATCTTTAAAAATCACAAAAGCTTGTAATACTGTACTAAGCTCTACCTTGTGAGCTGATTGTTTTGGTACTAAAAATATAAAAGTTGGATCAGGTGTAACTATTGCTGTTGTACCATTATTTAACCCATCGGTGAATATATTTGGAGCATTCATGATAGGTGTTTTCTTGTCATTTTTGGAAAAATTACAGGATGCGATGACCAAAAAGACAATAAAAGATAAGATGGTAAGTGGTTATCAAATGAAACATTAGATTTACACACGATTATTGCCCAAGTATTTAACTAATTAGCTAATTCATCAATTTGATTCATAGTATATGGAGTAATAATTTTATTGGGTGAAATTCCACACACACTCTTTTTGCTGCTTTTATTCCTATGAGTATTAATTCTCCCTCAGCCTCAGGATAGCAAGTAATAATAGTGTTAGAAGAATAAGATAAATGTATCCATAATAATGGACCTTCTTCCCAAAATACTCCTGTAGAAATATTTTTTTTTGTTGTTAGTACAATAAATAATAAATGCAAAATTATATCAACTCTATCCAAAAGCATATTTCCCATATATGTTTCAATGATTTTTATTGCTTTTCTTGCTTCAGGCGTTAACATTCTGAGTGAATTTGGATCTCATGGTCCTTTTAGGATATCAAATAAAGGTCCCAACTCTCCTGTTGGTATACCTAGATGAGGCCTTATCCAATTTAAGTCTCCTAATAACTCTTGAAAGTCATTAATTGATTTGAGTTGATCTACTCGTATTTGAATTTTTGGTTGACTGACCATGGTTGAGGATAATAGAGCTACTAAATAATTAATTGGAAAATTTAATTGTATTTTACCTATTGCTATCTCTAGGTTATAATTTTTTAATACGTTTGTAAGTGTGGCATATAATTCTAGCATTGGGTTTTTAACTTTGTGTGCTAATAATACATCATCCATATAGTGAAAAATTTGTATTTCAGGAATTTGATTTCTAAGTGGCTGGATTACTTTGTTAACATAAATTTGACGCATAGTTGGGCTGTTAGCCATCCCTTGAGGGAGTACTTTCCACTCATATCTCTTGTCAGGACCTTCATGATTCAGTGCAGGTATAGTAAATGCAAAACTTGGAATATCCTCAGGATGAATTGGAATTGAAAATAAAACGATCTTTAATATCTACAATGAAAACATACCAAGTTTTTGGCAAAGCACACAATTGAGGAATCTCTGATTGAGCAGGTCCCATAATAACCATCCCATTATTAATGGCTCTTAAATCTTGCAATAGTCTCCATTTACCAGATTTCTTTTTAAGGACAAAAATGAGAGTATTATGGGGAGACACAGAAGGTTGTATATGTCCTTCCGCTAATTGTTGTTTGACCAGGTCATGGGCTACTTGTATCTTTTCTTTAGTCAGGGGCCACTGAGGAACCCATACTGGTCTTTCTGATTTCCAAGTAATATTTATTGTCTCAGTGGCCCTTTCTGAAAATCCAACCCATATCTATCTGTTCCTTGATCTTTTTGTATTGGTGTTGCTATACCTTGTTCTTGCTTTTCTAATCTTTTTCCTTTCCTAAAATCTTGTCTAGCCATAATAGTGGGTGAATTTTGATTGATGTTATTTGTTAATGTCAAACCTAATTGATCTAGGACATCTCATCCTTATAAATTTACGGGAAGATGTTCCAATACATATGGCTGTATAGTTCCTTCACATCCTTCAGGATTCTTCCAATCTAATACCGTTGCACTTTTATGGGGATTAGTCGCCACTCCTAGGCCTCGAAGCGTTTGAGTGGCTTGTTGTAATGGCCAATGTTTTGGCCATTCTTGACGACAGATGATGCTAAGGTCTGCACCTGTATCCAGTAGCCCATTGAATTCATGTCCTTGAATATTTAGTTTTAGCATGGGGCGAGAATATAAATTTAAAGAAAGCATAGCCCAATCTACACCTGTGGAGCCTAATCCTTTGGAACCCCTTTCTACAGCATAACTGTAAAATTTATCATGTGGGCTGGGTATTATTATTAATTGTGCTATTCTATCTCCTGGAGAAATTACTGATATACCCTTTGGAAAACTGGCTATAATTTTTATTTCACCTTCATAATCAGGATCAATTACCCCAGGACTCATCATAAGTCCTTTTAGAGTAGAAGAGCTGCATCCCAATAATAAGCCTACTGTTCTTTTGGGAAGAGGTCGTTTCACCCCTGTGGGAATGATTTGAACTCCCATCTCTGGAGTTAGTATTGATCTGGCGGAGGCACAGATGTCCAACCCTGCGCTCCCTCTGGTTTGTCTGATGAGGGATCTGATGAACAATGTGTCGTGGGCACTACACTGATGGGGTTGCTGGTTTCCTCCAGTGCTCCATATATTTGCGGTTTCGGGCCCCAGAGCATTGGGCCCCCCTGTCCATTTTTTGGCAATGGAGCCGGATGCCTTTCTTCATGATATCGTGGATAAACACCTGGTGCTTGTTTGTTTTTTGATAATGAAGTACCCTCTATGGTGGTTTGAGAATGGTATTCATTAGCCCAATGTCTCCCTCTACGTCATTGTGGCCAAATACCCGGTATTCTAGTCCTTTGATACCTAGTTTTGTTAAACCCTCCTCCTATGGGGCAATTCCTTTTAAAAAGTCCTGTTTGTTCACAATTGTAGCATGTTCTTGGCCTGTCTTCTAAAGCCTGTTTTACTAAAGCTGCCACAATTTGCCCTTTTTCATTAATGTCTCTGGCATCTAAACCCTGTTTTATTGCAGCTGCCACGACTTGCTCTTGTTCATTAATGTCTCTACCAAATTTAATAAATGTGTTTAAATCTTCATGTTTCCATGGTCTAATGATACCTCTGCAGCAATGATTCGCTTGGTCATAAGCCAGTTGTTTTAATAATGGCATTGCTTGTTCTGTATTTCCAAAAACTCTGTAGCTGTTTCAATAAGCCTATCTACAAATCCAGCGTAAGATTCATTAGCTCCTTGTATTACCTTAGATAATTGACCTTGTAAACCTCCATGTCCTTGTAAAGTCTTCCATGCCCTAACTGCCTCTACAGCAATTTGTGCGTATATGCCAGGATCATATGGAATTTGTTGTTGCTGATCCTCATAAGGTCTCTTTTCTAACAACAAATCTAGATTTCTCTGAGGATAACCAGCTGCTGCATTTCGCCTAGATATCTCTTTGCAAAATTCCTCACTGGCAACCTTTCATAATAGGTATTGACCTCCATTTAGCACAGCTTTACACATATTAGCCCAATCTGCTGGCGTCATGTTCAAGGTGTTAATGGATTCGACCAAGCTTACAATGAAGTGTGCTTGAGGACCATATGTTGTTACAGCCTCTTTTAGCTGCTTCACTATTTTGAAATTTAAAGCATGGTGAATTCGCTGCCCTCCTACCTCAAATACAGGGCATGTTAATACTTGAGATCCTGTCTCAGGATCCGAACTATCAACTGTTGGGGTTGGGGGCCTCCCAGCACATGGAGGTGGCCTTGTTAGTTGGACATTTACATCCTCTGGTGACAGAAAGGTGTTAGTAGCAGTCTCCTTTTTTAACTTTGCCCCTGATTGCTTTTTATGCTCTAAACTTGGTTCCTCTATCTTTGTCTGAACTTAAGGCTTTGGACTAAGCAAACCAGATATGAACGTCCACAATGGCAATGTGCCAACTGGCATAGTCCCTCGGCTGCTCTTTTCTAATCCTTTTAAATCTTCACCATGATGGTTCCATTGTGATATATTTAATGACTCCTCCTTCAAAAGCCATGGGCTACATTTTTGTATTGTATCAACAAATGCCCTGACTCTCCTTGATATTTCTGAGATGCCTCCTTTCTCTAACAATTTATTTAACACTCTTTCAGTTTGTTTTTTTACTAATTTCTGATCCCGTATTTCTATTATAATACAACCCAACAAGATGACGCCAAACAAAACTGAGACAGAATGAATTAAAAAGGGAACAACAAAAAGTCATTATAGCCTTTCTATCCTCCTGACATGTGCATCCGTCCTTTATACCTATCTGTTCCTCAGACGTAAATAGTTTTTTCTCAGATGTGAGTGGTTTTTCTTCCATCCCACTCATCTCCAGGAACAGGCAACTTAAAACAAAAGTGAAGCAAAACAAAGGAGTCATCTTAAAATGGCTACCCATCCTTTCACCTTGCCCACAGGGGCAAGCAGTTTACCTTATCACTTACCCTCAGTCGTTCCCCATGTGAGCCACAAAATGCTGCAGTCTGGCTGGGCATGATTCAGGAGCCACTTGTCAAAAAAAAAAAAAAAAACTAACTTTATTTTTAGAACCACACACGGCAAACAAAACAACTCCTCAGGAAAAACCCTCAGAGCCCAACTGCCACTACTGGCTTCCTTGTAAAGTCTCTCTCACACACACAAGCCTCTCCACCTGCCACAATCCTACTGCTCTTGAGGCCGATTGGCTGGGTGGAGCCAAAAAAGTTCCCCAAGGAGCAGCTCCATGGTCTGAAAGGGCAGGGAAACAGCCCAATGAGCATCACCACAGAGGAGCCATTCAGCTAGATGATGCTGAGGTCGCTGTGAGCCAATAATCAGCCGGCAGCTGGAAATTTGCTGGCAGCTGGAAGTTTGCTGGGGCCCCTTCAGCTGTGGCTCTCAACAAATTCCTGTCTCATTTCTCTGTAGCCTATTCAGCACATGTATTTTTATATGCACATATAGTATCCTATCTGTTATCACATGTACATTTTTGTGAGGTGGCTGACTTGGCAGATACAAATTATGAGAAGAGATCACTCCTCCTAAACATTGTTGGAACTGAAAATTCAAAATATGGGTGAGCTTCCTAGTAGAATAACATTATACATAAATCCATTTTCAAGTGAAATAAATATTTTTGCATCTGTGGATGACATATATATTTCATGATGAATTTTGATTGGAATACACACTCTACAAATTTTTCAAAATATGAAATATATGAGTCTTATTATACACTCCTTAAAATCATTCATATTCATGTATGTGGATTTATGATCAACTTTTCACAAGATAATTCTCAGAAATATTCATCAACCTGAAATACATATTTGTTACCTAGTACTGAAAGATAACTTCAGTGGATGGTGCATACAAATCCTAATATTTCTACAGTAATACCCAGTTTAATATCAATGCAAGTAGTTTCCTATGGGACATGATGTGTATTTTCCGGTTCATTTTTATTCAACAGTGGTACATTACTATTTTCTCAGTTTATGCACATCATAGGATATATATTTCATCCACAAGTTCACAAATTTATAGGCACTTGTTTCAATTTCAATCACTTCCTGCTTCAGAACACATATATTCCTCCAGATTTTTTGACTGGTCTTTTCATGAGACTTCTTTTCAAACACATTATTTTCGATTTCCATAATCACTTTTGAAGCAAAACTCACACATTCTTCTTGATAAACCATAACCCTAATATTACCGTTAGATTTATGACTGGTTATAATGAATGTATGTATATCAATTTAAGATTTCCTTTACATTTTCAGATATTAATTAAATCAATTATTTAAAGTTGGAACCAGTTACATTATTTGTTCACAGTATGGTCTATTCATGCATTATTTCTATATTCATAGACACATGGTACACCTCTTTGTTCCCCCAATACGAATTTATACGTCTTCAAAATATTGCTCCCACTAATGGTGGAAGAAATACTCATGTCACCTAATCTACATATACATTTTATCACAGTAACATTCTGGACACAGAAAACAAAGGTCACTCTTATGATTGTACCAAAGCCTAAAAGGAAAGTGAGCATGCATTACTAAAAACATCCATGTCCAGGTTGCCTAATGCTCTCAAATGTAAATCCTATTGTTGACTATATATTTGTTTCTTCCTAAGATTATATATTCAATCTCAAGCCTGTTGAAAATATCTCATCCTATCCCTCACTTTAAACTTTGCCTGATTTCTTAAAGTCTCTATTGACATCTGCTTTCCTACATATTTTCCCCAGTTCTCATTGTGACTGACTCTTCACATGTGCTGATATTTACATTCACTCTCTACTTGAAAACCTATTGCTAGAGAACTTTTTGTCCAAATCCTATACTCACTCTTGTTTCTAAACCTAGCAACTATCTTCCTAATCCTACGGACTTTCTTTTTTTAATTGGATGTTCTCTTCAACATTCAATCATCCAAGGTACAAGGTCCTATGCCATTGAATATCGATTTATCTCAGACATCTGGGCAGGACATAACTCAAAGCTAAGTAACCCACTCAAGGGCCCAATGCCCTTCTGGGCTTCAAATTGTACCTAGATTTCTGTTTTCATACTTGTATTTCACCTATATATTCTTGTAAATATCCCAGTCTCCCAATACCATTATTCATCCTTCAGAATGATTCCTAACCAAAATCGAATATGTTATTAACCCTAACCATAGACTTTTCCCTCAATCTAACTTTACACGTGAGCTGGGAGAGTGTGATCACGAAAGTCTCAGTGGAGAAACCCTGCTTTGGGCCATTTGCTTACCTATTGTTCTGTTGCCCAGAATATCAGGAAGTTCTTTGCCTCAGGTCACCCCTTTGTGAAGCCTGAAGAAAGCTGTTTTCAAACGGAAATGAATGAGCATCACTTGTGGCTCTTTGGGTCAAATGAGTTCTTCAAGCCATGAAGAGGTGCTTGGGTTTTCTCATGACGCCAAATCACATAAAGAATCTATACCTATCAGTCAGTAGTAGTCAGTCAATATTGCTCCTAAAAATGGTGGAGAAATACTCATGTCAAATGATCTACATATATATATATATATATATATATATATATATATATATATATATATATATATATATATTTAATCACAGAAATATTCTGGGCACAGAATTCAAAGTTCACATTTATGATTGTACCAAAGCCTAAATGGAAAGTGAACATGGATTACTAAAAATATCATGTCCAGGTTGCCTAATGCTCTCAAATGTAAATCCTATTGGTGACTACATATTTGTTTCTTCCTAAGATAATATATTCAACCTCAACCCTGTTGAAAATGTCTAATCCTATCACTCACTATATACTTTGCCTGATTACCTAATGTCTCTATTTATATCTGCTTTCCTACATATTTTCCCAATTTCATCATTGTGACTGACTCTTCACATGTGCTGACATTTAAATTCATTCTCTAACCGAAAACCTATTGCTAAAGAACTTTTGTTGCAAATTCTACATGCACTCTCCTTCCTAATCCTAACTACTATCTTTCTAATCCTACTGACTATCCCTTTTTGACTGGATGTTCTTTTCTACATTCAATCATCCAAGGTACAAGGTCATATGCCATTGTATATCGATTTATCTGAGACATCTGTTCAGAAGTTAATTCAATGCTAAGTATCCCAAGCAAGGGCCCAATGCCCTTCTGGGCTTCAAATCATACTTAGATTTCTGTTTTCATGCATACATTTCACCTCTATATTGTTATAAATATCGCAGGTTCCCAATACCATTATTCACCCAGCAAAATGATTCCTAACCCAAATCGAACCTGTTATTAACCCTAAACATACAGTATTCCCTCAATCTTACTTTACAGAAAAGCAGGGAAAGAGTTGGTCTTATAATACTGGAATGTAATGGATCTTCCACCTGGTGATAACCTCAAATGTCCATGGCGAAATGATCCCTGGAGAATATGTAGGCAGCTATGAAGGACCTGAGAGAGCAAAAGGCATCTTCCATGGCAAACGGCTTGGTCAGGATAAAGGGTTGTGTCTGAATCAGCTTCTATTCTTAAAGCAGAGAACATGAGCCAACCCAGGCCTGTGTGTAGATCTGTTCCTGGGAGATTATGGTTGATATACAATTCAAACTTGTTAAAGTGTCACAGGAATTAGGGCCAGCCTCCATCTCATGGGAACCTTGGAAGCAACGTTTGGACAAAGTGGTTGCCAAGAGAGTGACCTCATTCAGTTCCTGAAGGAGGAACTAAAAACAGTTCCATCACACTTCAGTGGTGATGGAACTCTCTGAACTTGGGATCCAGGATGCCAGGCACCCATAGCCAGTCCCAGTCCCAGTCCCAGTGGTCTCACTTGTTTGGATTTACAAAGACAGAGTCAGTCTTTCTTTATACCTACAGATGTGAGGAAGGCCAAATGCAAGAAAGCTCTGAAGCAGAGCTTTTCCTGAGAAAGCAAGTAGAGGCTCACCGCTGGCTCCTGACAACTTCACGGAGTTGGCCAAGGAGACCAGATCTAAGACAGGACAGGCCATTTCGGGGGAACATTATTGGCCCACAAGTCAGAGGACACTCCGGATAGTCACAGACCTACCTGGGCGAAGGAGGTGCCTTTTTTTTGTGGTTATGAGTTTGTGGTCTTGTGTCATGTTCTTAGAATAGGTAGAAAAGTAGGTTTGTTTAGTTTGGAGTGGACTGTTTCTAGTAAGTCGTTTGACAAGGCGAGTGTTTCTATGTCTGTGTATCACATTGTGTCCGGGGTTGTAGACATTAAAAAAAATGCATCAATGGATGTGTCCTATCTAGTAGAAAGCTTCACAGCATTTATCCAGCCAAATTGATGAATGGACTGTAGCTTGCCTTATGGATGGGCAACACCTACTATCTTTCTAATTTCCTGTTTTCTTCCTGAATTCTGGCCACTCTCCAGAATAAGCCCATGGTTTTGTGTCCAAGATATGTACCCCCTCCAAACTCTGTAACATGGCCATGAACTGGATAGCTGAAGTGAATGGCGAGCATCTCAGAAAACTCAGATATCAGTGTGACCAGGAAAGTCTCAGTGGAGAAACCCTGCTTTGGGCCTTTTGCTTACCTATTGTTCTGTTGCACTGAATGTCAGGAAGGTCTTTGACTCAGGCCATCCCTTTGTGAAGCCTGAAGAAAACAGTTTTCAAATGGAAATGAATGGGTATACCTGTGGCTCTTTGCTTAATTGCTTTGGAAAGGGATTGTCTGAATCAGCCCCTTGGCCCTGAGTGAGGCTGTGGCTTAGATTCTCAACACCTGATGGATTTAAAGAAATTTCCCATGTGTGCATCCCAAACCAAAATGGCCAAAAGAGCAGTCTTTGGGATGAAGTCTGTCGCCTTCCTCTGTAAGGTTCCTGACCTCCATCAAGTGAGAATAGGGATTCTTTGAGTGAAATGAATTTTTCCAACTTACAGAGGCTAGGCTATAGGTGCTTGGGTTTTCCATGACTCCAATTCAAATAAAGATTCTAAACCCCACGGTCAGTTGGCCTCAAATTGGAGAAGTGGACCTGAATTAATGACAGGAGTATTTGATTACTCCAGGTTCACAGCAAGTGTCCAGGCCACCCTGACTTTAGGCAAATGAGAGGAAAGGGAACATATTTTGGACACTGTCTTGGTCTGCACACCTCATGGAAACCTCCAGCCAGTGGTTATGATGAGTGTCTATATAAAAGAAGATGAGGGCCATATGGGAGTGTTTTGGTTTTAACTGTGGTCATTTGTGTGGTGGTTGTAAGAGATGACTTTGTCCACCTGGGCTTGAACTCTGGTATGATTCCCCTTAGAGACTGAGTTTTAGAACTGACCTCAGAGAAGTATTGCAATAAATAGTGTTGCAATTTTAGGAGGCCATGCATGAGAATCGCCCTTGGAAAATGAGATCTATTCCCAGGATGGCTTTCCACAGAGCTTGGGAAATCTAAGCCACGATATCCCAATATTTTATTCTTAAAGACTTTGCAGCCATAGTTGAGATTCCAAACACTCATGGACCTCACATTTTAGACCTCAATGGTCCTAGATTCATGTGACCTTTTGGCCACTCTTTGGAAAGGCTTGCCTGTGAGAGTTCTCCAGAGCTTTCATTTAAATGAGCTTCCTCACCATTTAATGGTTCCTGAATGAATTGAAACCCACAGTGCCTCAAACTTCATCTTTGAAAAATGGTGATATAAATACCATGAAACTTTTGAAATTCCCATGACCAGGTGGCACTGGAGAACCTGTGGATGTCCGGTTGCTGATCATGAGTGTACCAGACAGGGCCTTGATTGACTGGGTTTCGTGATAATGGTGTAGAACAGAGATGCCAATAAGTTGGAGCCTGCTGAGTAGTGAGTGTAGAGCAGTGGACTGTAGGTGTGTGAATAAATATTTTTGGTAGGACCACCTGGATCTGCCATTGACTTCCAAAGACATGTGACTTGCATGGTGCAGGCAGCAGATCCTTATATGTAAAGGCATCTTGTTATATGGAGAGGTTTCACGGCAATGTTCAGAATCAGGTTGCTATAGTCAAGGGGAAAACTATTTGGAATAGAAGCATGGTTTGAACATTCTCTTGGAGACCTTGACAAACCACACGTGACAGAACTCCCTCCAGCATTTTGTCCCAGTTCAACTCCTTGTATTTCGTGAAGCCAATGTCAAACTCCCAGTGCAGCAGTAAGAAACACCACTAAAAGTGGAGGATGACCAACTGACTT